>NC_056734.1:613823349-614123349 GCF_019279795.1 Protopterus annectens | reverse complement strand
CTACATGTACTCAAATTGTCCTTGTATGTGTCATGCTACACAATATGATCCTGCAGAAACAGCTGCAGCAGGAACAGCACAGGGCAGGGCCACACAGCCCCCACCATTGCCAAGAGCTGCACAGGCACAGAGTGACTCAGAGGAAGAACAACCTGAGCCTGCCCGGTAGGCAGAAGGAGGCATACCCAGTATGCCCTGGCCTTGGCAAAGAGGCAATGCATAGCACATACACTGACACGGGAGGGAGCCAGGGAATAACACCTCTCTCTGACTCTCACATACAGTAAAAGGGATGTTAAACATTACACTACCTGTGCCTAACCATGTGTAGGGAGTGTACTATGTACATCTGACATAGGCAGCCCTGCAGCATCACCCTCAATACTGGGACACCCACAACGTAAGTGACTCACACATGCCAGTCAGGGGGGGGGGTCACATACCCAACAACAGTCACAGCCAGCAGGACAGGTGTAGACAAACACAAACAAATGCTAAACTATGGCCTCTGAATGAGGCCTATGGGTAACCTCCCCCCAGGCCTACACAGAAAGACTACAGCAGGCCAGGCAGTGGGATGTCAGTTGTGAAGGCTAGGAAGTCAGAAACTAATATGTAGGTAATTAAAAGCTACGATCTGTAGTACACTGGTATGCCTGTAGCCAGCATGATAGGTAAGACTACAGACTGAAATGGAGTACCCGACATACCAGTACAGTCCTAGCAAATGTGTACAAGTGTCAGGTGTGCCCCCCATCCTACATAGAAATATAGTAACAGTCAGATGTGCCCCCCCAATCCTGTGTAGAAATGTAGAAATAGCCAGGTGTGCCCCCCCCCCCTTTCTACATAGAAATATAGTAACAGTTAGGTGTGTCCCCCCAAACCTGTGTAGAAATGTAGAAACAGTCAGGTGCCCCTGCTATGCAAAAATGTAGTAACAGTCAACGCCAAATGATCGATGGATACCCTGCAGAGACAGCATGCTACCTGTCGGTGTACAACACAAAGGTCAGCACTGCAATACAAACTTCTTGGACTTGATCCACACATGCAATACAGATGGCCATGCAGGGCATGCTCACACACTTAAACACATGAAGGCCATGTCTGCAAACACCAGTGGACCAGACATATCTGGCAGTTGCAGTTGTTAGTGCAGACACTTGTCAGTATGCACCACTCATGCCTTGCACACACAGTGCATAGGAATACAGACATATATGTAAGGACAACACACTATAATAAGCCAAAGATAGATGGATATTGATGTGTGGAAGAGGGTGACCATGACAAGGAGCCATCCAGGCCTGCCCCACTCAGCACACAGCCAAAGGACCCCAAACACATGAGGTGCAGATGTCACTCACTGCAGATACTAGCCACCAGTATCTGTCAGCATTACAGACTATGTGGTGCATGTGCTAGCTGTGCAACATGACTGTACAAGGAAGTAGTCAACTAGCAGCTGTATACACGTACCTGTGAAATATGACCCTGTGTGTGTCCGCATGTGGCGTGTCAACCCCTAGATGAATGGGTTATGGCCCATGCACACACACTGCCCTCCCCATAGCCCTACTATGGCAAGCCTGCTGAGGTCATCCAATGTGAAATACACCTTTGGGAGAGCTGTAGCCTAGCAATCTCACTGGTGCATCCCATAACTGTGTACTGTTGTAGTGTGATAAGCTAGTTAGGTAGGAGTTTGAATCCCAGACTTGGCAACTGTGTGTGTGTGTCTGTCTGACTGTGTATTGAGTAATGCTTTTCAGGGTAATCACACTCCCAACAATTCAAATGCTCAACCTTGGCAAGGCTGCTGTCATCCACCTAAAAATACACCTCTGGGAATATTGTAGCCCAGTAATCTCTACAGCATGTCCTATAACTGCGTACTGCTGTTGTGTGATAAAGTAGTTAGGTAGCTGTTCTAATCCCAGTGTAGAAAGTAAAATACCTTTTAGGGTACTCACACTGCCTACAAGTCATATACTCAACTTTGGCAAGGCTGCTGATGTCATCCACCTAGAAATACACCTCTGGGAAGGTTGTAGCTCAGCAATTTCTATAGCGCATCCTGTAACTGCGTACACCTGTAGTGTGATAAAGTAGTTAGGTAGATGTTCTAATCCCAGACATGGCAACTGTGTGTGTCTGTCTGACTCTGTCTGTGTAGACAGCAATGATTTTTAGGGTACTCACTCTGCCTAAAAGTCATATACTCACCTTTGGCAAGGCTGCTGTTGTCACCAACCTAGAAATACACCTCTGGGAAGGTTGTAGCCCAGTAATCTCCATAGTGCATGCCATAACTGTGTACTACTGTAGTGTGATTTAGAACTGTGTTAGGGTTCCATCCCCACCCATGGTGGTTGTGAATGTTTTGTGTGTGTTACAATGTCTGTGTAGGGAGCAATGCATTTTAGGCTAGTCATACGCAGTACATGTCAAGTAGCCTACTTTGGCAATCCTGCTGATGTCATTCAGTGTGAAATACACCTTTGGGGAAGGAGTACTCCAGTAATCTCCATGTTACATACTATAACTGCATAGTGCAATAAACTACCTAGGTAGGGGTTCTACTCCCGACATGATGTGTGTGTGTGTGTGTGTGTGTGTGTGTGTGTGTGTGTGTGTGTGTGTGTGTGTGTGTGTGTGTGTGTGACTCATATCCAGTGGTTGTGAGTGTGTGACACCTGTGGCCAATGTGGAGTGGGTTTTGCATATATCTTATATGGTGGCCCTACTATATATTGTAATGTCCACCATACAGGAATAATAGATGTGAAATAGCTGAGAGGCTGGGGTGCAAAGCCATATCCATATATGTGACATCAAGGCCAGGCAATCACAGTTAGCAACCTCAGTATTACCCAGAGCACACTCTCAACCGATGTCTCATACACACACACACACACACACACACACACACACACACACACACACACACACACACACACACACACACACACATGCCTAGGCAACAGCCAATATGTGGGTAGTACACTGCATATTGGCCACTGATAGTAACTATGGAGTGATAGCAGTGGGCTACAGAAGGAATGGCACCCTGTCCATCTGTTCAACATGCATGCACATGCAGACAGTGCACCTCCCCCATGTTCCCCAATGGTCACCTGCAACACCTGTGGTGCCATCACATGTGACCCACAAAGGACATACCATGCCTGACAACATGCCCTGTGTGGACAGATGCAACTGACACCAGGGAATTCTATTAGCATGCTATCAATGCAGGTGCAGGGTAAACCTGCTGCCCATTACCAGTACCCACCACAGATGGGCAAGACTGGCACATCTGATGATACTCTGTGTTCACAACATGGGCCAGACAACCCAGGTACAGTTTCACATGTCACTGTACATGCATATGGGAGGTGTGCACATCCCAGACACCATCCATATCATGGACTAAGGAACACATACATGGCAATTGATGCACAGCATTGGCCACACACAATAGTCACCCAGGTGACTGGATGGTGGATACAATACTCACCTGTATGGGCAAATGCAGAAACTACAGCCGTGAGCCACAATGCAGACCATTGTCATGTGGCCTGATGCCATTGTCTAGCCTTGTAATGCCGGCTGGCACAGTCGACCACCACACACCTGTGCAGACATGCACCCATGCATGTCAGTACTGGCACCCTGTGTGTTTGTGTTGCATGGTGGGTATGTTCACATCCACACTCACTACAATCCCCATTGGCATACTGAAGCATGCTGTCTGATGTCAGACACCTCCTCATACCCTTTTCCTATACAACCTCCGTATGACCCATGTGGGGCATGTGATACCTGCACAGTGATGTGTTGTGGCAATCCCACTACTGATGAGTTGTATTCCTGGTCCTGCCAAGTGTGTCAATGTATGTGCGTCCCTGTGAGAGTGTGGCTGTGTTGATGCTGGCACTTGTTTATGTGGACAGGCACGTGTACATCACCTAATGTATAGCTACCATATTCCTGTTGCAGATGTCACTCACCATCACATATATGTCCTGAGGACTCCACAACCGGTAACCCACGTGGCACATTCAATAACTGCATAGAACTGTGATAGCACAACATAGTCATTAGGGGTTTGATACCCTGTGCTGGTAGGTGCGTGCCACAAACATGCTTAGGTTTTACTCTCTCACCCCTCCCTGACATGCCTTTGCCTCTGTCTGCCTCTCCCTCTCCTTCTTTGGTGGATGTGTAGACCTACACCTCCTTTGCTTAGGCAGCAGCATGTGTATTGTACATGATGCTCATGATCAGTTGATGGCCTCTGCATGAATTGCAGGCCTCCCCCAACTGACTGCATGTGGAACAGTTGTGGTAACTTTCCCATAGCCAATTGCATGGAAACACACTCCAATATCTAGAAACATTGTGTTCGTGTTGGACCTTTTCATTCACTGTGAGCAGGAACTAGATGTGTTGTTTGGCAAACAGCATCTCAGATGGATTGGGGAGTTACCTCTAACAACATACACTATGTAAACAGGGCAACACACAGGAGGGGTATGTGCCTGACTTGACTACACACTGTAAGTGCTGCTATACTGCAGTTGAAGTAATGTTGGTTTAACAGTGTGTGTGTGGATATGGCTGTCCTACATGTCTCAATACCTGCCATGTCAGTTCTATGTTTATGAGGAATCCCCATCTGCAGGGTCATCTGTAGACTGGGCAGTGTGTTGTGCCTTTGGTTTCATGTGTTACCCATGGAGCATCTATCTGTGGACTGCAGAAGGTAGTGTGAGCATTGCAGTCTGTAGATGGTGAAAGCTGTGACAGTTACCGACTACATATCCCTCATAGGACATATGTTGCAACAAACCTTGTTACAACAGTAAATGTATGAGGTTATCACAGCAACATGTCAATACTGGCCCTGTGTATATGCTTCCAGCCACAACTCTGTCAACCTTTGTACATATGTCATGCATGAAGAGGTGCATATGTGTTGGACACCATAATTAGTGTCATCATATCTGATAACAAGCCAGGGAAATATCAGACTGCTACACATGTTATGTACAGTAGGGGTTATATTTGATGACATACCCTGGATATAATGTGGTTGTTTGTACAGTACTGAGGTCTGTGTACCTATGGTGAATGTCGACAGTGTGTGTATTGTTAATATGCACCATGGCCTGTGTACAGATTGTGGTAGTTGTCAACATCCTATGTCCCGTCCTATCTGATGTTACATGCTGCTCCGCTGTATGTTACCGTAATGGCTTACATGTTTGTAGAGCCATACATACACATGTCCCATACCACAGTCAGCCATTAGACCAAACCGTGTAGTGGCCCAGCATATGTAGGGTTAGTGTGTGATTGGCACATATGAGGATGGTGTTGAGCAGATAGTCCATATATTGTAATATTATGCTAGCTTGCATGTGGATGTGGCTGCATTCTCATTGGTTGTGGTTATGCACTTTCACACAGGTGATTCTTACCCTGTGCTGTGACATGCCTTTAAAGCCTGCTATATATGCAGGTACATGTGCATTCCCCCATAGGAGATGTAGGCCAGTGTTGAGCCAGTCTGCCTGTAGCCTGCACAGTGCATTGTTACATGCCTAGCAGCTTAGTGTACTTACCCAATGAGATGTCATGTGCAGATACTTGCCAGATGTACTGCTGCTGGGCTTCCCTTAACAGTCATGTATGTCAGACAAAGTGGTGGGATGCTGTACAGCTGTATGTCAATATCTAGTGGGTAGTATGTGGCCATGGCACCCCTGTACCAGTAGTTATTATGTGTCAGGCCAGACAGGAGTGTGTGAATGCATAACCTATGGTGGCATATGCATACCACTTGTTATGTGTTATACCCATCTACATGGCTGTTAACATCCATACTGTCAGGCATGGTACACATGTTTTGCACTAAGGGGTTCTGTGTATACTTCTGGACTGTGCAGATTGTGTCAGAATGTCCACACATATTGACCAATATCTGTGCTGCAGTCAACAGTGGCAGTACGTGCTAGCAGTCTTACGTTACTATGATGTACTTAGGATGTCTGTCAGTAGCCAATGGCACACATGTGGAAAGCACTTGTGACCTCCCACACACACCATGTCTGGGAAGACAATCCCTATTAGAGTAGCAATAGTATGTAGAACTGTAATAGTACACAAAGGTTTTCCATTCCTGCAAATCTGTGTATGGTGTTATTTCCTATGACCTCTCTGTGGGTATATGTTGAAGGCAATGATTGCCATTTGTATGGGTGGCCCATATAGTGTCCAGTTGTTCAGGTGTGAACTGCAGGCATAGTGACTGTTCCATATTTTGTGCACCTTCTACATATATATCTTACTGTACATATCTCTGCATGTATATGTGTAGTCACATGTATATTGATATATATATATATATATATATATATATATATATATATATATATATATATATATATATAGGTATATCTGTATCTGCAGATATGTGTCTATGTATCAGTATCCTGGGGATGTTGATAACTTCCATATTTTACAATTCCTATGGGAGCCAGATTGTACTGCATGATATGTTACCAATACCAGCCTGACATCATACAGGTGGGATGTAGTACTATTAACATTTTGTGCCCATGTCATGTCAGGTCCTTGTTATGGGGTCTGCAGCAATTGGTAGTGTATTGCAGGCTGGATGTGTTTGGCTTGGGGGTATGCCTATTCATGCAAGACGTATATTGTTTGGGGCCTCTCAACCCCATTAACGGTGCATGTGGACATATCTGTTTTTGTTAATCTACCACTGCTATCTACAGATGTATGGCCACATATACCTATATAGATACATATATATCAGCTTACATATGTATGAGTATGTCCGTATATACCTACATAGCTATATATCTGCATACATATATGTACCTTGCTGTGTATATGTACACTTATAGGTGCATATATATGTGTTGATGCAGGCATTTGCATGTATATATGTTCATATATATGTATATATATGTAAATATTTCTAAATATACATATTTATATATTTACATATATAGATATGTTGTATCTGTGTAGATATTAATATATTTACACACACAAATACATCTAGATGTTAGTATACATTCTCTGTACTGTTGCATGACTGGGCTGGATGATATGTTTCTGACATCAGATTTATGTATGTCTGTCATGGCTTAGTGGTAAATCAATTTGTGCAGGGTCCTAGGTTCAAGACTTGCAGAGGCTGTTTGTTTTGTTGTTGGACAGAACACAGACCATTGGATACAGAGTAATTAAGGCACTTTGAAGCAGTTGTCAGTGAGTTTGCACAGGTTTGCGAAGAGCTAAGCACTGCTAACTTCTCATTACACTTTATTTTACTCAGTTAGCTTCCATATTGCTTAATCTGTGTAAACAGTGCTTACCCCTATGCAAACGCACTTAAACACGCTTACTAGTGCTTACATATGCTTACTACAGCTTATTTGTGCTTAAACCTGCTTACTAGTGTCTTTTTCATTTTGATATGGGCACTTCACATGTGCATTTCCTGCAGTACCCCAGTTCATAAATATGTATTATCTAGTGGGTTTTGCAACAAAACTATTGGTTATAACGTGCTTTGCCATGTAAACTAGACTGTGCTGCAGTGGGACTCGAACCAGGAATGCCTGCCCATTAGGTGAATGCTCTGCCCAAGTCACACTATTGCTTACATCCTCACAGCGGTCCGATTAGAACCGCTCCATCCAACACCAGCACGCCTCAACCCATAATTTCATACCCATCTCCCCCCCCCGCTCCTCCTCCACAGCAATCATCCTTTCTCTGGGGGCAGGTCAGGTCTAACCACACCACTACACACTGCCCACTCTCCACTTCTCAGGACCCATCACGTACATTGTCTCGATCCGTGGATCATCAGGCTTCCCCAACCTTGTAGTCTGTGAACATACGTGCCCTGCCATTGCACATCTGTGTAATGCAGGAACACAAATATCCCTTAAATTTTGGGTTGTCCCACAAGGGATGTTCTTGTCTTTGTTTCAAGATTAGACTTGGTGGGTCTCTCCTACTGGTAGTATCCTGCCTGTAGTTTGAGAAGCAGTGGGTTGTTTACTTTTTTTGTGTGTTTGTTTGTATGTTTCACCTGTTTGGCTGTGGGAGAGGGATAGTGGTATGTGTAACACGTATGTTGATTAAGACCCTTCACCCCCATTGACGGTGCCCGTGGTCATATATGTCATTTTTATGTGCTGTATCATATCTATAGATATATATCTGTGTATACACACACACACACACACACACACACACACACACCTATATATATATATATATATATATATATATATATATATATATATATATATATATATATATATATATATATATATATATATATATATATATATATATATATATATATATATATATATATATATATATATATATATATATATATATATATATATATATACATACATATGTAATACAGAGAGGGAGAGGTATATATCTACTTATTTATAGATATTTATACGTATACACACACACACACACGCACACACATACATCTACATATTTAGCTACATGCCCTGTAATGTTGAATGGAATCACTGGATGCTTTGTTTGTGGAAACATCAGGGGTATGTATATGTGCGGTGGCTTAGTGGTAAATTACATTGGCTATGGTGTGCAGGCTCTTGAGGTCGAGCCTTACAGGGGCTGTTTAATTTGTTGCTGGCCGGAATGGGGCCCGTTGCATACGGAGTGGTTGAAGCACTTTTACGCAGTTGTCATTGGGCTTGAGCAATGGTGAGCACTGCTAACTTCCGATCACAGTTTTTTACAACCATTTAGCTTCTAAATTGTTTAACCTGTGTAGGCAGTGCTTACCCTCAGGCAAACAGGCTTAAACCCACTTACTGCTGCTTAAAAGTGCTTACTCCCACTTACCCCCACGCTAATTTCTTTAAAAGAAAAGAAAAAGGGTTTGATAGGAAAATGGTAAAAAAAGGGGCACAAAGAGGGAAAGACAGTAGGGAAAATAGTCAGGGATGTGCAGGAAGGGTGTAGGGAAGGTCCATAGCTGCCCATTTCTTCTACAGCAACAGCTGTGCATATACACTGAATTTGGAGGTAGATTTGTACACTCAAACCCCTGGGTGGGGCTGAGGGCAATAATAATAAGTTGTGATGCCAGTTAGACCGGATTATTTGTCCAGTGGATATGTGCAAAATGGATAGCCATGTATGGGTCGAGATTTTTTTGTAGGAACAGATTGCCCTTTCTTTTCTTTTTCAGGTGACAGTGGGATGTTGGGGAGGGGTATAGGTATATTTGGGGAGGTAGGTTGTGTAGGTTAACAGACAAGACAAACAAGATGCATACAGCGGCGGTATATGACACATGTGGGGGGTAAACACCTTGGACGGGGAGGGGTGTTTGGAAGTCACAAGCCCATGAGCCCCCAAATGGAAACAGTGGGACTGAGGTCCCCCCCTTGGGCAGTCACCAATGCACCTTCATGGCCCCAAAGGTGGCTGTGTTGGGGGCTGGGTAGGGGGGGCAGGCTCACCCTCTATTTGCACCATGCATCCCTCAAGCTGGCATAGCTGGTCTCGAAACTCCCTGTTGAGCTCCCTACGCACTACAGCCTGGATCTGATGGTGAGTGACAGGTACCTTTCCACCCCTGCTCCGGGGGGGGCGGGTGAGCCCCATCCCCTGCAGTGGTTCCACCCAAAGGTGGTGCAGGGCCAACGAAGGAGGAAGTCGTAGGCTGGGCCCCAGACATGCTGGTGACCGGTGCCATGGCCAGCTGAGGTGGGACAGGTGGGTCCGCTGGGACCGGCCTTCCCATATGAGCTATGGTGTTGCAGTTTTAAGAAAGATAACAGTTGCAGATCGAGCAGAACACATTCATATATGGGACAACAGTGGCCATTACAACAGAATGCAGGTTTCATTGATATGGGTGTATTTTAACATGGCACATGCATAGAACCAAATGTGAATATTTATAAACCAATAGGACATATGTCCCAACAAAACTTTGGAGTGTACACATACCCATTGAGGTGTGTAATAAGGTTATTATTGCACATATGGAGGGGTTGAGAGAGAGAGGTCAATTACCAACTAATATATCCCTGTAGTTTTCACAACTTTCTTGGTCACTGCAGTGATCTGTCCCTTACATGTATTATTACACTACCCAATGTCCTTACTTTGTACAATGGTATGTTTGTAGATTCATGGCCTGTGTCTTACATATAGTCTACACCTCTTACCTGTTATACCTGTTGAGAAATTCTTTGTTAACACTACCTGACAATTTCTACACATACTCCCAGATTCCATGTTTGTAGACAAGTATATACGTGACCTATGTTGTACTTACAGACTACACCTCTTACCTGTTATACCTGTTGAGAAAATCATTGTTAACACTATCTGACATACCCCTAGATTCCATGCTTGTAGACAGGTATATATGTGACCTGTGTTGTGCCTACAGTCTACACCTCTTACTGTTATAGCTGTGGAGAAAAACTTTGTTAACACTACCTGACAAATACTACACATACTCCAAGATTCCATGTTGATGTTATACACATACCTAACAATCCATTATTACACACCCTCTGGTCAAGGCTTGACAGGATGCAGGCATTAATGTGACATATTTTGGAACAGCTGTCATACACTTTGGGTGAGATGTTACAATGACAGGTTTGTTTCCATATACATTCTCTTTTTATATTCAGGTATGACTATCCATTATATGTCAGTATAAGCTGCTTACATTTCTTGGATCATCGCAGTGATTTGTCAGGGGAACAGGTTACCAGGCAGCAGATTTGGGCCATTTATCTGGACATGCTGGGCATATCAGAACAGTTGAAGGGTATGATTATGCATACAGCTTACTACCTGAACATTCTGCCACAGTCTGTACAGTTGTTGGGTCTAATTATGCATACAGCTTTTTATCTTAACATTCTCGCAAAATCTGTACAGTTGTGGGGTATGATTATACATACAACTTACTACCACTCCCGTGATTAGAACCCCTACTGTGTGTGGTAAAATTATTACAGTTGTCATCACAGTACATTGCGCTAGCAGGGAATTGGTGTAAATCATGCCAATGGTTTCTGTCTAAGTCTCCCCCAGTTGTTCTATATGACTGTCCTCTTGGGAGTTCCAACATTGTTATACTGACCTTCCTACAGATTTTACCTGTGTTCAACAGTGTGGGTAACACTGCTTAATACAACAGTACTATTTATAGAATGCAACACTACAACAAGATATGAAAGCAGGATGTGCACAAGCACTCCTGGGGTTATACTTTAATTCACAAGATATTACACCTTTATTTCCACGCAACCTATATGACAGTCTTCCTGCCATATTGTTTGGTTTATTCAGTACATCCCATACACAATACAGTTTATACTGGTACAACACTTTCCAGAACTGTTATATTTATTTGTTATGACAGTGCATGCAGGAATATTACTAACCCGCCTAGCGATGCAGCCTTTGCAGCCTAGCAGCATGGGCTTACTGGTTGGCAGCCCGCTCATCTACAGCTGTCAGAGAAATACAGTGATATTTAGCCATTACCTATCCATAGTATACACAAGCTAGGCAATCATTATCTACGTAGTAGAATGGGTACTTAGTGCTGGGGCATCAGCCATCTCCCTTGCTTCTTGGATCCACTGGTCCAAGAGATCACCTCTCTGCCGCTTCAGGTCAGCATGGTGATGTCTGACCTGCTCACCAGTCCGGCAGATACCAGTGGCACTGGTGAGGTCATGGGTGAGACTGTCCTAGGCCTCCACTTTATACTGAGAGCCCTGGTACTGGCCCTGCAGTAGTTTCTCCTCAGGGTGTTTTACCAGGAGCCATACCATGAATCTGGACTTCTGGGTGCCCCAGCGCTGCACTGTAAATCGAGTGCCTTCCCCAACTCTAGCCATTCTGCCTACAGTAGGGAGCTGTAACCAGTTATAAGAATTATTGGCACCTGTGTGGTTTAAATACACCCAGTTTCCTGCACTTTCCCATGATTGGATGGTTTATAAAAGGCTGAGCTATGGGCACACTTGCTTAACTAATGTTGGCATTGCTTAAAGGGGCATACCACTGGGCAGATTGAGTTAGCTGGCCTACACATTGCTTACCCTAACTAACTAAGCTGACCTGTGCAATGCTTAGCATTGCTTAATATTTCATTTGCATTATATTTTCCTTTTGGCATTGCTGTATTATTTGTTACATGTTATATATGTGTCTGGTATCTGTGATTCATGTGTACATACACTGTATGGGGTCCTGGGAACTTTCACACTTTATTACTATAACACCTCACATCTGGCCTTCCTGCAGTACACCAGGTCACATATTTATATTATGTAGCAGGTTATACAACAGCACACTGTACATAGATTCCTTTCACATGTTCAGTATGATTTTCCTAAGGTGAGGATTTGTTTGTTGAAACCTCAATCTTATGTACAGCTATGATGGCTTAGTGGTTAACTACTAACTTAGTGGTTAACTACTGTGACTGTGACTGTGAATGCACTTAATACATGCTTGCTAGTGCTTATATATGCTTAATACTGCTTATTTGTGCTTAAACATGCTTACTAATGCCTTATTCATTATGACACTGACACTTCACATGTGCATTTGATGCAGTACTCCAGTTCACATTTAAATGTTATTTCTTGGGTTATACGACAAAAAAATGTTCATACACAGATTTCACATGGAAAATGGAATGTGCTGCAGTGGGACTCGAAGCAGGAATGCCTGCTCGTAAGGCAAGTGCTCTGCCCATTACACTATTGCTACATTACTTCATTTGCATATATCTTCCTTGTTATCCTCTTCAGCCATTTAAGCTACATTAACTGTAACTAATCGATGGGCACACCCGCACACCTACGGTTAGCTTTAATCAGGTTTTTTTAAAAAATAAAATGGTTTCTTCTTTTAATTTATATGTCCTGTTGCTGTTGTACACATGGGGGGCTATTGGTGGGGATATGAGGACACCTATGAGCGATCTCACTCATTTCTTAACAGCTTCTGCTGTTCTACATTGCAGGGGCATGTTTATTCTGAGAGCTCCCTGCTCTCGTACACACTCATTGTAAGCCTAGGAGCTCGGGCAGTACGCCTTCATTATTATGCATGGTGCGCTGCTGTCCTGCTCCTACATGGGCTCTTCTGTGCAGGACTAAGTTAGTCCTGCATGGAAGATTAGTGAATCTGGGGAAATAACTAAAAGTTAAGGGGTTGGCATGATGGTTAACATGCTTACCTTACAAACAGAAAGTTCAAGGTTTGATTCTCAATTGGGTTAATTGGCTAGGTTTAGAATAATTCACAAAGCTAGTTAGCCTAGTACAAACCTATGAAGTCTGTTAATTGAAGGACAAAAGCACTTAGCTCTTGATTTGAGTAAACCTTTTGATGGTTAACAATGTCATGTGCTGCAAATTCTTGGCTAATGTAAGAAATACTATTCAAATTGCTTATTCCTTTAAAATGGAAATACTTGTTTTGTACAAAATGTCCCTCAGGTTCAGCCTTGATGTATTTAAAAGTGACTGAGAAGAGTAAGTTAGGCAAGTTAAGAGAAAGAAAGAAAGAAAGAAAGACAGAAAGTTAAAGAATGAAAAAAGAAAGAAGAATGTTCCAGAAGGGCCTGGAAGAGCTTGTGCATGGAAATGTAATTATCAGCTCTGGAAGTAGCCAGTCAGAAGGATCTACAATCCAGAAGAAAGCCCTGGTGATCTTAATGTCTTATTTGGGAGAATTCACTGTTTTCAATTTTTTATCCCTCTGGCTGAACATGAGGGGTATTTTGCAAAGAGCAAGCAAAATTCTTTCCAACCTGCAAAACTGTCAAATGATTTTATTTTTACTTGGTAAAGTTAGCATAGACTACTGCTTTATTTTAGTAAAGAAGTTGTTCTGAAAAAAAATCAGAAGGTGTCAGCTGCTTTAAATTTCATGGTGCTAGCTGCACCTGCCATTAAGTTTAAGCATTACAAATTTTCTGAAGTCCTTAACCTGACACTACTAAAGAAAAGAGAGAATACTACATGAAAACAGAAACATTTTTTCTTTTACCTTTCGTATGCTTTGTTGTGGTAAGGGAGTCTGTATGTGGCAGTAATACCACAATCAACAGTCACCCCATGCTACCTTCAGGTATAGTTCAACTGATTGATTTAAGCTAGAATTGAGGAATCAGTTCCAAGCTAGAACCTCCAAATGAAGTTATACAACCCCAGTAAGTTGCAGAATGGGTGCTATATAAAAAACATCTTGAATTCATAGATGCGCCAAAGGACATGTCAGCAGTAGTCATGACTAGGGCTAATCCTCAGCCTACACCTCTCCAGAAACTATTAACTGACAAAGATGACCTATAAGCCTGCATAGTGCCTTTTGAGAGATCTGCCACTCAGGAAGGCTGGGACTGGGCTGGATGGGCCTAGGGTCTGAGCATACAATTAAACAGAGAATTCTTGTATACTATTATGGATATGAAAGGCACAGGGTATAAGGACTATGAAGAACCATATTTCTAACTTCTTACACTGGCAGGGCTCACTGCAAAAACTCAAGCAGTCAAATCTTATGAATGGATTTTACATATCAGCATACCAATAAGGTCACAGATATTAGAACTTAAGCACACTGTCAACTTATGGTTAGATCCACAAAAGTTAATAGTGAAGTAACTATGGCTAAAACATTCACTATTTTTAGGTTTAACTAAGCATTGCCCAATGTTATTAAGAAGTGGCTATGTGTCAGACAGACCCATGAGACACAGAAAGCTTTGTAACACTTATTGAAAGCTCAGTGTGGTATGAGAATCTGTATAAGAAAGGGTTGTTTAAAGTAAAATAAGCCTCTAAGTTAATCAATGAATATGTCCGGCTTTAAATGTGGGACAAATTGTCACAATGTTCTGAGATACTTATAGGAAAAGAAGTAAGAAATGACAAAAATGTTTACAGAAATATAAAAAAATGTAAAACCAATTCCGTGTGACACAGCAATTGCTAATCTCATAGAGACTGCAAATTTGTGCCACTACCAAGTTCATAGAATGTTCTGTAGTCTTAGATCAAAAAGAAAATACCAAAACTTCTAGATTTCAGTAGTATGATACCCCTCATTAAGAGGCAGTTTCTCGTTGGGCAAAATACCCATTCCTCTAAAGAGGTAGATTCTCATTACATTCATGGGGATAACAGCTGACAACATTTGGGAATGTTTTTATACCTAGGCTGGGACTGAGAATATTGTTTATACTTACATCCTTACCTGGTCTCATAATTCCTTAAAGTAGGAAAAGTCTTTTATAATAATCAGCTCAGTGATGGGATATATGAGATGAAAGTTACATAGAACCCTCTTCATACCTGCATAGTTGTTTCTACTTACAAACCTGACAAGAGATATGGGTTAGAAACAATGCCGACTAGTAGCCATGCCTTATAGCCATGGGTGAATATACAAGGAGAAAAAAGCCCTGTAATCTCATTAGATGCTAAAGATGGGTAGCAGGAGAAAACTAGAAAGATGGACGAAAGACAATCACAATACAGGACAAGAAGGAAAAGGAAAAATATAATCAACAATATTTCTGTCCCACACCAAACACTTTCTAAACTCCAGGCAGGGAATGGTTCTGAAAGAAAACGAAGTAAAAGGAGGAGATATACACATTGCGTCACTCCACAACAACAACAACAAGGAAGACATGAAGGATGTTATGTTACAAACCTCAGACATATAAAATAATCAGCAAAATAAACTAGCATCTGCATACCTCTATATATTGGGGAGTTACCATTATAGGAAAGGGGATACCACTATTGGGAAAAGACTGTGATACTGAGACACTTGTCTAAGTTTTATCAAGGCAAGAGGCACAGTCCTATACTTGGGAGGTCAGCAGAGGGAAAACCTGAGATATATGATCTATGAGTAAGCAGATCAAACCTCATAAAGACATATGAGGGGTTAAGATGCTGCTTAGAGCTAATAAACATATATTGGGGTGGTAGGGGAAGAGTCCCCCCATTTGCTATGTCATCCCCTTATTTTGAGCTTCAAAATAATTTCTTATACTGGCTGACCAAAAAAAGGATAAAACCATAAACCAACTGCTAGTGCCTTAAGCCCTTCAGAGAGTTTGTAATGAAACTTGTATACAGCCATGTCTTTACAGGACATTTGAGCATGAACAAAACAATAGCCCAAGTGCAACCACATTTTATTGGCCAAGAATAATGTGCAAAACAGAAGAATTTTGACAAGATGTTCTGAGTGCCAAGAGATAGGTCTACAGTTTGGCTTTAGTAGCACACTAATAGCTATGCCCATCAATGTCACTCAGTTTGAGATGGCTGCGATGTTACTTGTAGTTCCCAAAGTACATTAATTGGTATCAGTTTATTCTGGTCATTCTGGAATAAATGCAACTGAATGCCCCAAAGCAATCCATATGTGGTAAAATGTAGTCTGAGGATGTAACAAGTGAATTAAGCTTGTTATTCTCTAGAGTGGTCATGCCAAAGGAGATCCTCAATGAGCAGGGAGATACATTTATGTTAAAGACTGAAGTTTTGCATTGTTTGCTCATAAAGTGTAACAACTGAGGTCTTCCATTGGCCACTCAGAAAATGATGGTCTGGTGGAATAATTTAACAGCATGCTAAAATCAATGTAAATGAAAGTAATAGAAGATTATAGCAAAAATTGGGGCCAACTTTTGCTACTCCTCTTCTTTGCTAATTGTGAGGTTTTCTAAGTTTCTGTGGGATTTGGTCTATTTTGATCTTCTCTATGGTTGACATCATAGAAGTCTATTACATGCCACTAAGGAAACCTGGGAAAATGTGGCACCTCCCTTCAAAACAGAGTTAGAGAACTATACCTCCCTGCAATATCATTAAACACCATGATACTAGAGGCACAATAGGACCAGAAGGGTTATTTCACAATGATGATAGAAGATGTGAGTTGCAGGTTTGAGACCTGGTATTGGTTTTAGTACCTTCAGCTGAAAATAAAGTTCTGACCAAGTCACATGGGTCATTTGAGATCACTGAAATATTTAGGAGATTAAATTACCAGGTTAGACAACCTGGTAAAATATGTCAGGAACACATTTGCTACTTAAACACTCTCAAATTATAGAAAGCGGCAGAAGTAGCCCTGGAGATCATAAGCATGGAAAAAGGCTACTATCTTTACCTAAGATGGTGGCAGATAAGTCCCTTCCCAAGCTCCAAAAATCTTACTCCACAACTTACACATATTCTCTGTAATGCAGGTAGAACCAAATAATACATCATAGAGAGACCATATCACATGAATAAATAAATATTAGCCTCAACTGAATATCTCAGTCTCAAAAAAGAACAGCTCAGGAGGTAGTGAAGAACATGTTAAAGTTGCTAGTCCTCATGGAGTCTAACAGTGAATGGACTAGTCCTATAGTTTTTTGTGGTTAAACCCACTACAACCATTAGGTTCTGCAAATATCTAAATTAAACAGCAAAGCCATGCTAAAAAGTAGATGTGTTGACTGACAGGTTAGAGAAAGTGAGATCCCTAACCACCATGGATGTTATAAAAAGATGTTATTAAATCCCATTAACAGACAAGGCCGAAGATAAACTGTTTCAACTCCAGATGGCTTATACAGCATTGAGTCCAAATTTTCCCATTTTATTTTTTGTTAAATTATGAATAATATTTTATAAAACAGGGTTAAAAGATATACCAAGGGCTCCGTCATGGGTTCTTAGACAGGCTTACTTTCAGAAATGAAAGAATAAAATGATCATAAAAGAGAGGCACATACTGAAAGATGCTGTCACATACAAAAACGTTTATTTTGATTGAACTAGAGGTTGAAACATTTTGTAATACAAGACAGGAACTCATTTTGTTAAAAAAGATGTGTGATTAAACTAAGCAGTAGTGTAAAGTATATATAACCTAGTTATGTGCCAATTGTTAATTTCACTTTTATTTTTAGATGTTTCCATTTTAACTTGACACCACTGATGTCCAGTTAAGCAGGATAAGGGGCTGTAGGGGTAGGACAATAAATGGTTGGAGCTAAATGGAATCTAATGGAGCTATATCAGAACAAGGTCAATGACAGTTAAACTGTGATGAAGCAAAAGATAGATTCAGTCATTTTAATTTATA
Organism: Protopterus annectens; assembly: GCF_019279795.1. NCBI lineage: Eukaryota > Metazoa > Chordata > Ceratodontiformes > Protopteridae > Protopterus > Protopterus annectens. The sequence goes on along the minus strand of NC_056734.1, from coordinate 614,105,082 downwards.
GATGACCGCAATAGCCACTTATTACAGCTACTTTAATGATTTTATATACCTCAGATATCTGATTGTGATAAAATTTAAAAATAATACAAGTTACATCAGTGTATTACAGATCATTTTATTGAAACAAACAAGCCCTGGTAATGAAGATCACTGCTTAAATGTGATGTAGTGACAGCTAGGGTGATTCAGTTTCATCCAGACACTGCCTCTGTGCCTGACAATTACATTTACTTGACTATTTACATCTCATGTTGGAATCAAATGAATAAATACATGATATAAATGCACATAGTATAATCTACTGCATTCCCCCCTACAAACACCACAAGCATATATTTGCCCACTAGTAACATTTACTTTCAAGACTGAATACAATAGATGTTAGATGTTTGATTGTTATGAAATGAAATAATACATGCATAAACAATGGCACAAATGAAAGAATACATATATCTATCTATAGATATATATATATATATATATATATATATATATATATATATATATATATATGTAGATCTAGTACATATGCTTGAAATAATAAACCACTGAACCACAAATACACGAACAGAAACACTAAACAACAAAAATAAATTCCCCCGAATCACTAATCATTGAAAATGATAACACAGCAGTAAACTGCAGCATAACTACACTTAGTTAACTGCAAACGTAGCACTTCATTAGATTAAGAAGTAAGAAACACATTATCTATTCATTCAGATATTTATGTAATTGGTTCATGTACATAACGAAAAAAGACATCCAGTCGTTCATACTTGTAGTAAATTAGCAATTGCTTTCACATACTCAAATGCAGAGTACTCCTCCCTATGTAAGAATAAGGTTTGGAATTGCTCTTGCTGATGAATGAAAGCCCTCTTCTTTGGAGTGGGTGGGCATGCAGCAGGCATCAGGCAGCATATTTCATCTACTCTGTTTTGTTCACAGGTAACTACTCGTAGAATGCTATACATACCAAACAAATGTCTGCCAGCTATGCAACGAAGCCTCCTGTGCCACGCTTCAACTGCGTTTTGAGTTCTGGGCAAATTTAAATCACTCAATACACTGATGTTCCAGAATTGCACAGGAAATAGTGGAGGGAATCTGATAGAAGTTGTAGACCTAGTTTTCAGGCTTCTGGGTTTCCCTATCAGATACCTCTTTTCAAAATACTTCAGTAGTGCTTTGCCCATGATTGGAAAGTGCTGTTTTAACTGTTGAAACGTGTCTATCACTGCATCCTCTTCTAGGAATGCTAATGCTGTCAGCTGCTTAACACATTGTTGGAAATGAATATCTGAGTTGTATAGTGAAGTCAGCCCTAAACACTGAATCTTCCTCCAAATGTTTCTTCCGAAATGGAAGAAACAACCTTTGCATACCACTCCATTAATGTTGCGGTTTACACTTTGAATGGCTGCAGGCTCAAAGTCACACAGCACGAATGGGATTTTAACATTTAGTTTACGATCAGTGAAAAACTCAAAGGTACATCTCCACATTAGGTTGTATGCATGTAATGAGTTTTTATTTATGAAACAATACATAAGGGGTACACTTCTGCTCTGAGCACCGTACTTGACAACACTATGAATGGTGTACAGCTGACAACATTCTGCACCTCGTTTGAAGTAAGTGCCATCCATTAACCATATGTTTGCAACTGTTAAGTCATGCAAATTAGCATCTGTCGTCAGCACATCTACCTTGATGATATTACTGATTTCTTCACAGGACTGTTTTAAGAAGACACCATTTTTAAGGGGGAATTGTGATTCATCAAACTGAAATAAATCTATTTCAGTGCAATTTACAGTACATCTCCCTTTAGAATGAACAGGCTTAATAGTTTGAAGCATTAAACATCTGTTGGGCAAATACGGTGTAAACTCTAAGGAAGTGGAGGCTACAGCATCGCCCACTATAACACAAGGTGTATCCCTAGAAAGGGAAGCTCTTTGCTTTAACTCCGCTCTAATCCTGTATTTTTCCACTTCTTGTGGTTCATCTGTGTGACAATGTTCAACAGATAACACCAAAACTAAAAGCGAAAATCAAACCAAGAATGAAAATCACTTGACACCACAGGACCCGGAAGCACATAAACAAAGGCTTTCAAAATAAGCAGATGAAGAAATCAAACAGCTGCTAGGTCTCCAAAAAGATCCTTTAATGAAACCAGGCAAAGTAAAAATCCACAATATCATCCAAGCGCTTTCACTCGACCACATGCGAGCTTTCTCAAGGCAAACAACATTGCTGGAAGTTCATTCACATTAAATACTTCCAGAATCATCACATGACTTCCTGTGAACCTTTCCCAACAGGAAAATCACCATATAAGGAAATTCTAAAATACATTCTTATTATCATTAAAAATAATTCATTTTCTAAAAATAATTCATTTTCTAAAAATATCTTGGCGACTGAATAGCATAATGAACTTGAAATTGAATACAAACTATTAAAATATGTCATAAAACAATTCTGTAAAATATTTTTGTAGTTTTATAATACAAATAAGTGCAGTAACCCCTTTTAACCATCGGGGGTGAAATCAAAACTCCAATTTAAAACCTAGAGATACTAACTGGCATTGTAAAACATTTCTTATCTGAGTTGCCAATGTATAACATTCCATATATCATATTATAAAATTTTATGGATTCAAAAGTGAATAAAACAATAGATGTCATGTTCTGCTAAACTGTGTTATAGACGAGCTTATCTCAATTTCAAAACACTAGTGATGTTGAGGGTGTCATTCAGACCTGGGTATCTAGTAGCGTCTAACCGGAGCTGCCAAAATAGCTCACGGTATTCTAATTTTGACTCCCAACTACCGCCTCTTATATCCGGTTGTACCTGTTCCAACACCATAAACTTTATGTCCATGTCCTTACACGTCAAGGAGTGTTTATAAAAGGCATTACTTTCCTTCCTTACATTGATGTCATTGAAGTGTTCGTAAACCCTTCTCCTAAACACCCTTTCGGTTTTCCCAATGTAAAAAGCATGGCACGTAACACAGGAACCAAGATAGACCACACCCTTGGATCCACAGTTAAAATGTTTGTTGGAACGGAACTTAAATCTTCTAGAGGGAAGGTAGTAGGACCCCGAATTTAGCATAGCGTGACATTGCTTGCACATCCCACAGGGATAAGTGCCTAATTTCTTTCTATTGTGATTCTGTGGATCCTCTAACCTAATATCTAAAAGTTCTTTCAAATTCCTGCCCCTTTTCCTAACAAAAGAGGGGTAAATGGGCATAGAAATCTTAAGATCTTCCTGAAGTCTGAGAATGGGCCAATATTTCTTGATAATCTTCTCGATTTGATCTGAGTTGTTGGAGAAAGTGTGTATAAAACTATTTTTTCCTTGTAAAATGTGTTTTGAAGGGTTTGGGGACCTCTCATTAACCCCCACCCCCAATAAAGGAGGATATTTATTTGCCCTCTTCTCAGAAATTTCTACAACTAGTGCTTCTACCAGGGCTTCCGGATATTGTTTGTCCATAAAGAATCCCTTTAAAATGGAAACTTCCTCATTGAAAAGTTCATCCATGCTGGACATTCGTGAAGCCCTAATTAGTTGACCCTTCACTATCGCCTTCTTTTGATAGAAGGGATGTCCACTGTGGTAATTCAGGAATGCATTTGAAAAAGTGCTTTTCCTATAAATCTTAGACTGAAAACAACTATTTGAATAATCCTTCACTAGTGAAATGTCTAAATAATCGAGTTGGTGTTTACTGATGTTATGAGTAAAACTAAAAAATGTGGTCGTCCTGTTGACGTAATCTATGAATTCCATTAAACTTTGTTCGTTTCCCATCCACATAAAGGAGATATCGTCCAGAAATCTTCTATAGTATAAGATGTCCTGATACCACATACTGGTAAAAATATATTTCTTTTCCCATTGGCATAATGCCAAATTTGCGTACATGGAGGCACAAGAGGCACCCATTGCCACACCTTATTTCTGACGATAAAATCCCCCCTTGAAGTTATTTTCTAAAACTAATTCCATAAATTCCAGAATTAAATTAGTAAACTTGGCCCCCAGTTGGACTTCATTAGATAAGTAAGTTCCTAACCACTCCAGGCCTGTGTTGTGTGGAATACTAGGAAATAAGTCGACCACATCCACAGTGACCATAAACATTTCAGGTAAAAATAAACTCTGATCCACTCCTTTGAGGTAGTCCCATGAATCCTTACATATGTGTTTAATTTTCTCTACATGTTGTTTTAAGGAGAAGTCGATAAATTTGGCTAAGGGTTCTGTGACACTTCCACCCCCTGAAACTATAGGTCTAAATTTCAGGGGTTCAAATTCTTATGTGTCTTTGGAATTCCAAAAATCTGGGCAACCTTGGGTTTTTTTACTAATAAATAGTTATATAACTTTTCATTAATGGCATTTTGCATTAAATGGTCATATAGTGAATAATTTATTTTAGCTTGAGCTATATTGATCTCATTCCTTGAGACAAGTTCATATTGTTCAGTATCCTGTAACACAGTGTGCAAGGCAGCCTCATAGTCCCAGGTGTACATCAAGACAGCACCGCCCCCCTTGTCTGGTTTCATAACCCTACTCCCCTCCATTTTGAGCTTTTTAATTAAAGTCAACTCATCCTCAGAAATATTGTCAGTTGTTTTAAAATAATCTTTCTCCTTAAGTTTCCTAATGTCAGTCTCAACCAACTCCTCAAAAATTTTAATGGTGGGGTGGACAGGCGGGTTGAAGGTACTTTTTCTTGTAAGAGTCTTTTCAAAGTTTCGTTCATCTTTAAACAATAAGTTAAAATTGAGCTGTCTCATAAAAAGCTTTAAATCAATCAAGGTTGTAACCATGGGGGAAGGCCTAAGGGGAACATAATGAAAACCCTTGGAAAGTAAACTAAAACAATTGTCTGTTATTGATAGATCGGTGTAATTAAAAATAGTAAAATTGTCTTTCCTATGTTTAATTTGTTTCCCTTGAAATAATGTTGTGCTATTGTCCTCATTCACTGTAGTTCTTGAAATTAGTTCGTCGGGTGATTCCAACTGTTGTATTGTTCCCTTCGCCCCCTCCCTCTCTTTTGGGGGTAATGAAAATCCTGGGTAGTTACATTCCTATTCTTCTGTGCTATTCTCTCACTTCTTCTGAGATTATCATTTCCTTCACTTGTAGGTTCCCCTTGCCTATTACTTTCATCAACAGGACGACCACATTTTTTAGTTTTACTTATAACATCAGTAAACACCAACTCGATTATTTAGACATTTCACTAGTGAAGGATTATTCAAATAGTTGTTTTCAGTCTAAGATTTACAGGAAAAGCACTTTTTCAAATGCATTCCTGAATTACCACAGTGGACATCCCTTCTATCAAAAGAAGGCGATAGTGAAGGGTCAACTAATTAGGGCTTCACGAATGTCCAGCACGGATGAACTTTTCAATGAGGAAGTTTTCATTTTAAAGGGATTCTTTATGGACAAACAATATCCGGAAGCCCTGGTAGAAGCACTAGTTGTAGAAATTTCTGAGAAGAGGGCAAATAAATATCCTCCTTTATTGGGGGTGGGGGTTAATGAGAGGTCCCCAAACCCTTCAAAACACATTTTACAAGGAAAAAATAGTTTTATACACACTTTCTCCAACAACTCAGATCAAATCAAGAAGATTATCAAGAAATATTGGCCCATTCTCAGACTTCAGGAAGATCTTAAGAATTCTATGCCCAGTTACCCCTCTTTTGTTAGGAAAAGGGGCAGGAATTTGAAAGAACTTTTAGATATTAGGTTGGAGGATCCACAGAATCACAATAGAAAGAAATTAGGCACTTATCCCTGCAGGATGTGCAAGCAATGTCATGCTATGCTAAATTCGGGGTCCTACTATCTTCCCGCTAGAAGATTTAAGTTCCGTTCCAACAAACATTTTAACTGTGGATCCAAGGGTGTGGTCTATCTTGGTTCCTGTGTTACATGCCATGCTTTTTACATTGGGAAAACCGAAAGGGTGTTTAGGAGAAGGGTTTACGAACACTTCAATGACATCAATGTAAGGAAGGAAGGTAATGCCTTTTATAAACACTCCTTGACGTGTAAGGACATGGACATAAAGTTTATGGTGTTGGAACAGGTACAACCGGATATAAGAGGCGGTAGTTGGGAGTCAAAATTAGAATACCGTGAGCTATTTTGGCAGCTCCGGTTAGACGCTACTAGATACCCAGGTCTGAATGACACCCTCAACATCACTAGTGTTTTGAAATTGAGATAAGCTCGTCTATAACACAGTTTAGCAGAACATGACATCTATTGTTTTATTCACTTTTGAATCCATAAAATTTTATAATATGATATATGGAATGTTATACATTGGCAACTCAGATAAGAAATGTTTTACAATGCCAGTTAGTAACTCTAGGTTTTAAATTGGAGTTTTGATTTCACCCCCGATGGTTAAAAGGGGTTACTGCACTTATTTGTATTATAAAACTACAAAAATATTTTACAGAATTGTTTTATGACATATTTTAATAGTTTGTATTCAATTTCAAGTTCATTATGCTATTCAGTCGCCAAGATATTTTTAGAAAATGAATTATTTTTAGAAAATGAATTATTTTTAATGATAATAAGAATGTATTTTAGAATTTCCTTATATGGTGATTTTCCTGTTGGGAAAGGTTCACAGGAAGTCATGTGATGATTCTGGAAGTATTTAATGTGAATGAATTTCCAGCAATGTTGTATGCCTTGAGAAAGCTCACATGTGGTCGAGTGAAAGTGCTTGGATGATATTGTGGATTTTTACTTTGCCTGGTTTCATTAAAGGATCTTTTTGGAGACCTAGCAGCTGTTTGATTTCTTCATCTGTTTATTTTGAAAGCCTTTGTTTACGTGCTTCCGGGTCCTGTGGTGCCAAGTAATGTTCAACAGATTTTACAAGCTCTTCACCATCGGTTACAGAGATAGTAATTTCTCTACCTCTGCATTTGCCAGTGATCTTGTATTTACAATTCCAGTATTTACGGCTTTTAGTTTTCTTCTCTAATTGGTAGAGGTATCCATCTAAAATCAGTATTTCTCCACCTCATTGCGAAGTTTTAGTTTTGTAAGCTTGTCCCAGGACACCAGGTGGTAGCCTATACATATCAGCCATGTCTGTTTGTATACTTCTAACACTTCACCCGGATTGTTGTAATTTATATCAAATGGACTGCTGTAAATCAATAAATTAGTACTTAATTGCGCTATACTAAGTTCGGTGATTAGTGATTCGGTGGAATGTATTTTCATTGTTTAGTGTTTTCGGTGGTTTCTTTTCATGTATTTCACATTCGGTGGTTTATGCATTCGAGCATATGTACTAGATCCATATATATATATATATATATATATATATATATATATATATATATATATATATATTTACTGGCACCCATAATAATGTATTTCAGTTCATTGCAAGCAAGTAGATGCATACAGTGCAACCCACTTCATAGCCTGTACCCTACAGAGACTCGCCAAGATATGCCTACCTGTTACAGTCACTTGATTAACTGCATCTCAAATATATGATAGTGATTAAGTGAATGAATAAAACATAAATAATGACCATACTAATGTATTTCAGCTTACTGCTGCCAGACACACACTGTAGCCCATTGCATTCCCTCCTCCACATACACAACCACAATGCAGATATGTACTGAACAATCACAAGTGTTTTATTGGTTACTTAGAACTCAGACACTTGATATGATCAAATCAGTGGGCACTTACTAAAAAAGTATCCAGAGTAATACATTTCTGCTCACTGTTATTGAAGGTATACAGTACAATCTATAGCAACATTCTTCTCAAATGTCTTCATGTTCTAAGAATGTTAAAATTTTCACCTCACATTTTTAGTTTGTTCCTCATAAAATGTGCAGTTTTCTGTCAAGTTACTGGGAAGTGAAGTCACAAAATAATGACAGACATTTCAGTTTTAGACTTTCCTTCAGAAAATGTGTGCCAGTGCAAAAACAGTTACTCTATAACCTCTCAAGTGTAAGGGAGAAGTATTCAAAATATGTCCCTGATTTGGGGGGGCCTTTGCCCTCTACCCAATTACTGTTGGCTTTAGCCACAATTATTGGGCGAAAACATGTTGTAAGATATGTACAGCAGTTCCATCTGAAAACATACATCTATACTCAAATGTGAGCACCAATTGCATTCACATTATGACTCAATAAATCTCAGGTATCTTACTGATCAAATCAATGAATGAATACATTTATAAATGATAGCCAAAGTAATATATAAATGGTTTGTTGCTCTCAGACAAGTACAACAGTACCTATTGCAACCCCCATCACTTTTGTATAAACATGCGCATATATGTTAAACTACAATAATTTTATAGAATGTGTATATATTTCAGGTGTCTTATTATCAGCTGAATGAATCAATATTTGGATAATGGCCAGAATAATGTATTTCAGATTGCTAATCTCTGGCACATACACTGCAGCCCACTCTGAGCCCATCTAAAAATACTTAGACGCACACGCGTGTGCGCACACACACACACACACACACACACACACACACACACACACACACACACACACACACACACAAACACACACACATTGCACAACACACGCATTTTTGTAGCTAAAGGCATAGTGTCAAAAAGCTGGCTAGTATGACATCTCAGAAAATCATGGAGTAGCAGACTACTACTGAAATTAAAAACAATAACAAATATATTTTTTTCACTGCTTAAGTTTGAGTCACAGCATATTCTTTCACTTCTGAGTCAGGCTGTGGCAGGCAATAGTCACCTTAGATAATCTGAACCAATTGAATAAGTGTCTGCTGCTTCAGCTGGTCACTCAGAAAGCCCAAACTGAAGTCTACTTGCTAGTCTCACAAAATGACAAGATGACCTGTAATAAGGCAATACTGTCTTATCAGTTAAGTGGAATATGCAACATTTTTTGGCTGTTTATAAAAAAGCTCAGCCAAATAATTTTATTTTTCAGACGTCTGAACTCAGTGCTTTGCAGAGTGTACAGAGTGCATGCATTAATTTGCAAGTTCAAGAAAAAGAAAGTTGTCTATTAAAAAAAAAGTATTTTTTCATGGGGGTCTGCAACCCAGCATTTAACAGCATGAGTTGTTTTTAAAGTATTTTAATACAAAGTGATAATATCATCAGGGAATCCACTACCTTAAGCAGGATGGATACCAGCCAGTTTAGATAGCCATTATAGCTCCTACTATTCAGACTGAATATCCTTAGTGAGTAATTAGGAATGACTGCTGTTTTTTTTTTAAAATAAAAACATTCTAGTCAAAGGGTCCTAAGTTTGCTTCTGCATTCTGCAGTCGAACATGTTGTGTTCCACAATTGGCCGTATGACCAAATCCATGACTACCGTCCTGTACAATAGTATCATAATGTACAAGTTGTTATGATAGCAAACAAATAAGCTTGAAGGATTTAAAGCTAAGCAATCATGGATGAACTTTGTAAGCATCTACAAATCTGAGTAATTGAGAAACTGAAGCTTGTTTCCAATTTGATTGCAGATTTACATTTTAAAGTTGTTTACCTATTACATGAAGATATTTAGTTATGTCTTTATGTATGATATCTGCCTTTGATAGAATTTCAGGCAAAATACGAATACATTTTTGAAAACAGATCCTGTTTTATTTCATAATTCTGGTATGTGTATTTCTCATGCTTTGAGTCTTCCAAAAACGTGTAGAGTATGTTTGTGAATTAAAATTATAGGAAAGAATAAAACTTTATTAAAATCTTCAGTTATTAAAAGAAACAAACAGCCATCTAATGGGCTAAGGAAGCACCTATCAATTTAAAGTATCTACTGTTATTTAACAGTTTTTAATCGGGATTTATACCAGAATGAATTATTTTATTGTTTAAAGTTTATTTGCTCATAGTATTTTAGATGTATTGGATGTGCTGTAGTTGTCTTTATAATGAAAAAAAATCTTGAATTTGAATTTGCTTCAAATAGAGAAACATTTTTCAGATCACTGTGATTGCTATATAGGACCTTTTAGGCTATTGGGAATTGTAAAGGATGTACTTTATGTTAGTATTACAGAATGGTGGACTGAAACAGTAACAGCCATTAGAAGGGCAATCAGTAAAGACAATTTTATGATACAGATGATAAAAATTAACGTAGCTCTGAGTGACAAATACTTGGACATATTATGAACAGAACATGGAATACAATAATAGACAAAGCTAGTGCATAAAAATTAAGTTGCTAGTTCCACTCAAATGAAGCTTTAGCAGAGGCAACATAGAAAGTTTTACCACTGAGGGAGATTGGGATGAAAAGCTGTTAGGTTATTCATTTCTAGAGTAGGTAAATGTATGTCCAGCCATGACTGTAGTAATAAACAATAGTAAAAGCTGTTAACAATAGGTATAGGGATTTTGATTACAAGATTTGTAGGTGGGCAGCTGAAGAAGACAGGAAGCAAAATATATGGACAGATGAACATACAGCTATGGAAAGGATAAAGTACTACACTGCTTGTTTTATGTTGACTCAAAACAGAAAAATAATACATACAGTACAAAGAGAGAGCTTGGGTGAAAGACATTTTCCCTTGTATCAGATTATGCATTAAAATTCACCACTAAAATTAATTTACTGTATTTAATATACAATACCTTATTGACCAAGTGCCTTAGTACCACAAAACAAGGGCATCAAAACTCATTTCATTACGGTACACTGACTGCCAAGTTCTCAAGCACAGAAATACCCTATAATGAACAATCAAAGCACAAGTTGCAGGACCAGTATATTGCACACTAACAATACAGTGTTTATAAAGGAGATACGTCCGTCCCCTCCCAAGTCCTACTGTAGAAGCTGTACCTCTCCACACTCCCTTACTTAAATATATTAACTCCATGGTTATAGAAGTTTGGGAGAAAGGAGAAATTCCATTTAAGGGTGAACACTCTAGCCACACAAACTGATTTTTTTTAGTCTCACTTTAATAATAAGAAACATGATTGTATAAATGTAATATCAGAGAAACATGGACAGTGTGACACAGCACTCCAAGACAAGGACATAGACAACACATACGGTAGCAATGCCTGATGGACCCTGTCCACTCATAAGGTAACAATACCAGATGGACAGAAACTGCTCATAAGGTAACACTTAATACCCGAGGAACTCACTGAAAGTAAATAGGAGTATTTTAGACAAGCTTGATATAAATCTGTTTTAAACTACCTTGTCCTTTTCTGACATCTTATTCTCTTCATTTTTGTGTCTTGTAGACAATTTTGTCAAACTATTTTGTAGTGAAAATATTTGGTTTAGAAATGAGTAATACTGTCTGCATGATTATGTTGAAATGCAGACAGTCCCAAAGTTAGTAATATATTTTTATTGTAGAACGGTCCCAATATTTGACAAGAGCGGCAGGCTAACTGGACTAACAATGTTTTGTAAAACATGTTTAGAAAGATATAAATACTCGTCCAGACCAAGGTGGATGTCCTGTAGAAAACAAAATTGGTATTACCTGGTTTCTGTGTCCTGCAAATTTAAATTTATAAAAGTGCTTCAGCCCAAATACTTAAGCCATAAAAGCAACAAGAAGACAATAGCAAAATATAAAAACAGCAAATAAATAAAAATAAACTCTATGGTCAGAATAAAAAAAATGTTCAACATGGTTGTCACTGATAGATTGAAATGTTAATATATCAAGGAATATATTTTTAGCCACTGGATTAGTATATTTCATAGGCATAAAAAAAAAAAAAAAAAAAAAAAAAAATTTAAATTCTCGTATCTTATTTTATCTTTTTAAATCATCTGTTTAAATTGCTTTGTTTCTCATGTAATATTTTTATGCCTTTTGTGAACTTGTACAACTTATGGAGCTTTTCTCCCTGGGCCTCTACTGAAAATGGACATATATCCAGTTGGACTAGCCCGGTCAACAAATGTAAAATAAATAAAATAAATAATAGAGCTTGATGGGAAAATGGAAATTTACCAGACGTCTTAAGCTACGTCTTAGGAGCCAATAACAACTTAAGGAGGATAAGAAATGGTCAGCCTCTTAAGGTAAGGATGACCAATTTTACCCAAGGACAGAAGCACTAATACTAAGATATACAGAGTTAGATAGCAAGCCAATGTACTCCCTAAACATAACCAGCAAAATCTAATTTTCATTTGGAACCAAGATACTAAATAGTACACAACTTAATTTTTTTTATATACTGACTTATTATTCAAATAGATGATTATTTTATAATATTTATGATAGTTAATATAATACAATATAATATAATAATATTTATTTATTTATTTATTTAATTGATACCTATTTTAATATACATAACTAATATTTAGAATTAATTCTTTAAGTACATTAATTTTATAAGCATATTAATTTTATTATAAGGGTTATGTACTGATACAACAATCCGTAGTCCTGAAGAAGCATTAGATTAAACGGAACTAAATAACATATTTCTCGGCGAGAAATTACATAAAAATTGGATTAGTTGCAATACTTTATAGAAGATTCAACCCAGATTAACAAAATATAAAGTACTGCATATATTCTATCAGCATGTTGATATTTTTAAGTATTTTTATTTCGTATTATTACTTTATTTGTTAAAAGTAAGCATTCAGACATCACAGCAATTGTGGGACAAGCAAATATTTAACGAGCCCTGATAAATGTTTACAGCAACCGTAAGGATTTCTGTATTCAGCTTTTATTTGATACACTATTTTGTATATTCGTGTATAATACCAATGATTTAAAAAGGAACGGGGAAAGTTTTGATGCACTTTTGGTCAAAGCACGTTCGTTGTGAGTATCATGAAAGCGATGTTGCTTTAAAACATTTCAAATAGAAAGTTAAGTCCTGACAAATGCTTACAGTAACCGTAAGGTTTTTTATTCAGTCTTTTATTCAGTTTTATACACTGTATGGGATATCTGTGTATAACACCAACGATTGAAAAAGAAGCGGAGAAAGTTTGTTTGTTTCAGATGTACTCTGGTTGTGTTTTTGGTCAAAATATGCTGGTTGTAAGTACCGTGAATGCGATGTTGCTTTAAAACAGAAAGCAAAGTTTTAATTTTGAATTGGTTTAACCCGTTGTTCTCGTTGTTTTAATTGATTAATTGGTTCAAAATTTTGTATATAAGCACACAAAGTGTCTTAGGTGGTTCATCTTGACAAAGCCCGTCATAGTAACGGGTGAAAGCGCTTGACTCATTTTGTTGCCTATTTTGGATTTATCTGTACTGCTGACTTATCAACTGTTCGTGCATTTTTAACTACTGGTAAAATAATAAAGGAACGTTGGATTTCAAACTGAGAGGTATTTGTTCCAGTTCAAAGAAGAGTTTATTGGGCCTTAGTGCTTCTGCAAACATTTTTGTTGCTTTTTGAGAGTTAGATAGCAAGCCAATGTACTCCCTAAACATAACCAGCAAAATCTAATTTTCATTTGGAACCAAGATACTAAATAGTACACAACTTAATTTAACAGTTGGGCCTCTACACTAAGGAGAGTTCTTCAGAATAAGAACACATACATTTGATTAGGTTTTTAAAGACATACATAGTGAACTTGTGATACAAAAAAATATCTAATAAATACAACTTGTTATCAAGTCTTAAAGGAAAATGATCAAATGTAAGCTGTCATTCTCAAAAATGTACAACTATGTAGACATTATGTTATAGTATCACAATAGTGATTTAATAGTTGGAAGTGCCTATTATAATCTTGCGTAGATATTTAAGTTACATCTGCCCTTAGCCTGTGCCACGTTTAAAGCTCATCTTGTCATTAATACCTTCTGGCAATGTGGTGTCTAACTTGCTTGACATCTAGATATTTCCTTTTGAATAAGCTAGCTGTGTTACCTGCTCATATATTATGCAGTTATGAACATGGTGTCCAAAATATACAAATAGAAAAGGGTGTCTTCTCCTGTGCTAATATATAAATGATACTTTTTGTTCATAATGAGAGTATGACTGCAATTCTACAAAGGTTTAACGTACATTGTTACTTTTGAAAGTTGCAAGGCACTTTATGTAGGTAAGTCATCTTAACATATAGAAGGGGATATAATATTAAAAATATGTTGGAAATGAGAAAAACAGATGTAAATCAAAGGAACTGTAGGATGTCCAAATGTGGTAGATGCAATTATTGTAGGTATATATTAGAAGGGAATTTTATTAACTTAAGCGCAAGAATTTTTATATACAAGGCGATTATAGTTGTGAGACAATAAGAGTCATATATGGGGCTAGATGCCAGAAATGTGAAGGGTTTTATGTGGAAAAATGGAGTGCAAATTATGTAATCGAATTTATGAACATATGTATGAGATTAAGAAAAATAAATCAACAAATGCGCTATTTAGACACATAGATCAATTTCCAGGGCACCGTTTTAAGTTTAGTATACTAGAAAAAGTGGAAAAGGATGCGAGAGGAGGTCCATGGTCCACTTTTTTAGAACAGCAGGAGTTAAAATGGCAATTGCATTTAGAAGAATATAGATTTCCAGGACTTGATGATGTTGTAAGCATAGCCCCAGTTCTTAAATTAAAATCTCTGGAAAGATGAATCAAAGTAATTTATTAATACATATATATATATATATATATATATATATATATATATATATATATATATATATATGTATATATATATATATATATATATATGTGTGTGTGTATATATATATATATTGTTTTTTAGGTTGGTTATTTAGTTTTGTAATATTAATATAGAAAAGTTTAGAATACTGTTGAAATTAATATGTTTTATGTATTTGTATTGCTTTAAGATATGATGTAGAGTGTCACATGATCACTTTTATGTATTTAATGAATGGTGAGATACTACTGAGTGTATCTGATGAAGTTTTAAAGAAGTTAAAATGAAAGCGCTTATACTACATCTTTGTGGAATAAATTATTTTAATTTACGGCTTTGTGCATGGATTTTCTTTCCAGCTGCCTTGGAGTTTTGTTATAAGTTTGTGTTCATGCTTTTTATTTGGTTTGAAGTATATAACATGTATCACTGTACTTTACTGAGTGAGTATAATGTGAAATACTGTCTGGTACTGTACTGTACTGAGCAGGTATAATGTGAAGAACTGTACTGTACTAAGAGGGTATAATGTGAAGCACTGTACTGTACTGAGTGGGTATAATGTGAAGTACTGCACTGACAGGGTATAACGTAAAGCAATGTACTGTACTGAGTTGGTATAATGTGAAGTACTGTACTGAGTGGGTATAAAGTGAAGTACTGTACTGTACCGAATGGGTATAATGTGAAGTACTGTATTGAGTGGGTATAACATGAAATACTGTACTGTATTGAGAGGGTATAACATGAAATACTGTACTGTACTGAGTGGGTATAATGTGAAGTACTGTACTGTGAGGATATAATGTGAAGTACTGTACTGTACTGAGTGGGTATAATGTGAAGTACTGTAATGTAGTGAGTAGGTACAATGTAAAGTACTGTACTGTACTGAGAGGGTATATCGTAAAGTGCTGGACTGCACTGTACTAAGAGGGTATAACATGAAGCACTGTGGGTATAATGTGAAGTACTGTACTGTACTGAGTGGGTAAAATGTGGAGTACTGTACTGTACTGAAAGGGTATAACATGAAGTACTGTACTGAGTAGGTGCAATGTGAAGTACTATACTGAGAGGGTATAACGTGAAGTGCTGGATCTGTACTGAATGAGAAGGTATAACATGAAGCACTGTACTTTACTGAGTGTATAATGTGAAGTACTGTATGGTACTGAGCGAGTTTAATGTGAAGTACAGTATGGCACTGCACTGTACTGAGAGAGTATAATGTGAAGGGGTCTATATTATATTAGCGAATGCTTGAAATTGCGAACGCTATAAAATCAACCCAAACACTCTGAAAATGCAAAATGTTGAACACACGGATCAGTGTTTTTTTTCCCAGGGGAAAAAATTGCTGATCCGTTAAAAAATAAACACAAAATAAAGTGGGGGGCTTTACCCCCCACCCCCCTACTTAAATGTACCAACTCCGAGATTGCACCACAGTGGAAGAAATGGCAATGTCCTGAAAACAGCCCAGTGATTTACTCCCTAGGAAAAATTCTCTGTTCTGAGCTTTCGGCATTTTGCCATTTCACGTAAACATATTAGATGAAACAGCAATCGCAACTTTAAGCATTTGCTTAAATAATAGGAATCCATGTGAAGTACTGTACTGTACTGAGAAGGTATAACATAAAGCACTGTACTTTACTGAGTGGATATAATGTGAAGTACTGTACTGTAATGAGCGAGTATAACGTGAAGTACAGTATGGCACTGTACTGTTCTGAGAGGGTATAATATGAAGGGGTCTATAGTGTATTAGCGAATGCTTGAAATTGCAAATGCTATAAAATCAACCCAAACACTCTGAAAATGCAAAATGTTGAATACATGGATCAGAAATTATTTTTTTCCCAGGGGAAAAAAATCGCTGAGCCATTAAAAAAAAAAAACACAAAATAAAGTAGGGGGCTTTGCTCCCACACCCCCCCCCCCCTACTTAAATGTACCAACTCTGAGATTGCACCACAGTGGAGGAAATGGCAAAGTCCCGAAAACAGCCCAGTGATTTTTTTTTCCCCAAGGAAAAAAATGGCTGGTCCGTGCTTTTGGCATTTTGCCATTTCGTGTAAACATGTTCGACGAAACAGCGTTCGCAACTTTAAGCATTCACTTTAATAATAGGAATCCTTATCCATGTGAAGTACTGTACTGTGCTGAGAAGGTATAATATGAAACACTGTACTGTACTCAGTGGGTATAATGTGAAGTACTGTACTGTACTGTGATGGTATAACGTAAAGCACTGTACTGTACTGAGTGGGTATAATGTGAAGTACTGTACTGTGCTGCGAGGTATAACATAAAGCATTGTACTATACTGAGTGGTTATAACATGAAGTGCTGTACTGTACTGTACGGAGTGGGTATAATGTGAAGTACTGTACTGTACTGAGTGGATATAACGTGAAGCACTGCACTGTACTGTACTGAGTGGGTATAATGTGATTTACTGTACTGCATTGAATGTGTATAATGTGCAGCACTGTACTGTACTGAGTAGGTATAATGTGAAGTACTGTACTGTACTGAGTGGGTATAATATGATGCACTATAATGTACTGTACTGAGTGGGTATAACATGAAGTACTGTACTGTACTGAGTGGGTATAACTTGAAGCACTGTACTGTACTGAGTGGGTATAATGTGAAGCACTATACTGTACTGAGTGGGTATAATGTGAAGTACTGTATTGTACTGAGTGGGTATAACGTGAAGTACTGTATTGTACTGAGTCGATATAATGTGAAGCACTGTACTGTATTGTACTGAGTGGATATAATGTGAAGTACTGCACTGAGTGGGTATAATGTGAAGTAATTTACTGTACTGTACTCAGTGGGTATAACGTGAAGTACTGTACTGTACTGAGACGGTACATCATTTCTCATCTAATAAAATATTAAATAAGAATATTGTTGGAAAATACATGGCTGGAGCAGTTGGAGGGATCAGACAAAAGAAATACATGTCATGAATTTGGGAGCTAGAAGATTAGGGGTGGGAGCGGAGAAAAGTTGGAACAACCTTTGCCAAGGGAGCACCAATCACCTTAACTTTGTAGATTCTATCTTTTGCTAGTTGGCCAGTTTTCTTGTCAAGTGTGGGCTTCATTTTAGGCACTTTACTTATTTAAGATGCGAACATGAAGTATAATCCCCAATGCTGTAGCCAGATACAAACAAGCAGAGAGGGAACTAGATGTACTACTGTCTACTGGCATGTGTTAACTAAAGTGAGCAGCCAGGCAGGCAGTACTGGCTTTTGACAAAGCTACATCTGTGTAGGGAGTAGCCCAATATAGGGAGTAACACAGACATGGGGCAGATAGCAGAGGCAGGGGACCAGGGAAAGAGAAAGTGGTTCTCTAGGATGTACGTTATATTTAAATTGCCCATTCTATTGCACTCCCCTGCTATGTCTAAGATCCCTGGATGATGGTCAACCACTGGCTCAATTTAGGTTTATGAATCACACCTGAGGCAGGATTGTGTATTATGGACAGTGCACACAAGTCTTTTAAGGGAATTCACACTATTTTTTATATAGTTGATAATGTCTTCAGGTACCTTTGTGGATTACAGCATATGACAATAAACTAGAACTGGAAAAGTAGTTCTACATAGAGCGTATAGAAAAATGACTCAATATATCCAATGACAAGGAGTCACTGAGGAAGATAAATCGTTATCAATCAGAGCTGAGTATAATGAAAGAAAATTGATCAAATTGAGTATGATCACAAAATTATAAAGTGAAACTGATAACAGCAACAAACCAAAATCATATCACTGGAAAAGTGAAGGAATAAAGATAACCGAATTGGCAATTTCTGTAGTAACTATCCCCTCTTTATCCATTTATGTGGGTAGTATCGCCTTCATTCATTAGATAGTTATGCACGGCTCCATGGTCACACAACTCTAGAGAAGCAACCAAGACAATGAGGTATGTTATTTTAGGAATAATATATTTCACATTTAGTATGGGCACTGGCCTACTCTTTGCTACTGAAGGACTTCAGCATAAAAGTGGCTTTTAGAAACTACATGTGTCCTGATAGCAGAACAGTAAAGTATAAGGAAGAACTAGAAAAACAGGCAGTTATAACTCATAATTCATGCAAATATAGCATGGTGAAAATTGTTACTGTAGCAGAGAATTCATGCCAGCAATAAAAATGAAAAATTATATTTTCTCTGAGTCAGTGGTCATTTTATTGGACCCTCTGCCAACATTCCACAGTTGATCACTCAATAATAGATGGCATGCAATGACTTTATAACTGAGAAGTGACATAATTTTCAAGCTGTGAAATAGTACGAAATGTTCCTTTACAGATTACTACATAATTTATTTTCTTAAATCACATGCACTTATCAAATACATGCTGATAAGATAATAACCACCATTCATTCCTCTCTCTTAAAATTAATATTGTCTCTAGGCATCTGTGCCAAAGAAAATCTGCTACCCAACCTGGCTTCTTTACAAGTTCAATAGAAACAAAGTAAGATGCTGACAACAAAGTCTCACTAGTGCTTTAAAGAATAATTATATTCCCTATGTACACTGGCAGCTCAGGCCTACTTACTTTCATTTGTTGAAACTTAGAACAATAAAGTCTGATTAATCATGATCCTCTAAATAATAAATAAAATACACTTTTTACTGTCTGCTCTTTTTCTTTCAGACAAAAGAAATATCTGCTTTTTTTCTTTTCTTTGTGTCCCTCTTGCAACTTAAAATAGCTATCGGCAGTAAATTATTAATAACTTTCAGATAGTAGAAAGTTTCTATTTTATTTTCCATCACCCACTTCTCATCCATCATCTAAATGACTTTAGTTCCTTATGCCTCTTGTTTAGTACCTGCTGACAAAAACTCTTAACCATACCTTATGGCCCTGAATTAACATTCTATTACTTTCTTACCCATTGCTAAACATCTCCAGCAGGTTTGTCTCATTTCTGATAATTATTCAAACAGTTACTGCAGTGATTTCACAATTCCTATGATTCTTGTATCTGCTGATTCTTTTCCATAGACATATTACTAAATTTCATTATCACCACTTGGCATTCTGAACTCATATTTTATGTATGTAATAATAATTTTTCAACAGACACAAAGTACAGGGTTTGATTCTTACCTTTGATACGATACCACTGTCTAGTTATGGGCTAGGTGTGTAACAGTCTGCAGACTGACTGCCTAACATTTTCATGTGAACTTTTACCAATACATAAATAAATAAATATAAAATAAACTATATACCAGCCTCTAGGTGAAACAAAGTAAAAAAAAATCACATAAATCACAAAAAAATGAGGTACCACAAGAAGCTCCATACAAAAGAACTTTAATCTTCACAGAAATCCACAAAAAAAATGCTAAAAATCCTTAGCACAGCACAGCTTTGTTCAGGTTAAGTGCTTTTTTACTTTCAAAAAGGCCTTCATCAGAACTCAGTACATAAATAAATAAATATATGTGTCTGTATATACACACACACACACACACACACACACACACACATGTATATATATATATATATATATATATATATATATATATATATATATATATATATATATATATATATATATATATATATATATATATATACACATACGGGATCACTACTAAATCCCGAATGCCCAGTATCTTGAAGACTGGAATCCCAAGACAAGAATCTCAAACACCAACAAAACCGAAAATACACATTCCCAAAGCTCATAATCTCGATTTAAGACATCCACAAAGCAAAACACATAGGAGATAATCTGTAACAGTCCCCTGATATAAAAGGAGTACTATACCATCACTTATTTCACACATCCACAAAGCATAATTCATAGCAAATACCTCTGACAGCTCCCTGCTATAAAAGGAGTACTACACCTTTAATTAGTTGACAGCTTTGGCCAGGAAGCAGAACTGTGTGGATGGATTGCGTGAGAGACTGGCCGCTGGGTATCCTTCAACTCCTAAGCACCGTAAACTTATTGATAGACATAATCATTTTCAGTTGGTCCTAGATAATCAAAAGGAGTATACTGGCATGGGATTCATCCATGTAATAGCGTGGTTGCTGAAAATCACTTACAGGAGTCACAGGGTGTTTAAGATGATTTAATGAGCACTTGCAACGTGAATGGGTTTTTCAAATTAGGGATCTTCACTTATGAATGGGATTACGTTTGCCACAGTAGAAACTGTGTTTATTAAACATGGGGCAGAGTCATGTGATGCCTACTTCCGGATGTCTCAAGTTCTCTGTTTACATGCTGTGAAATGCTGGATTTATGTGCTTGCTACTGCTGGTGTTACATATAGTGAAAACAGCAAGTCTGGTGTGCCTTTATGGTTCACTTTACACATTTTGGTGTCTGGGATGCATAATTTCATTTGCAGCAACAGTATTTCATAAGGTTTCTATGGTGGTGTTGGAAAGGTACTGATTTTCAGTATTTCGGGCAGTCGGTATTACGAGATTCGTGATTGTGAACGTTCGGTATTACCGGCATTCGAGATACTCATCTCGGGATTCCTGTCTTCAAGATTCTGAGCATTCCGGATTTAGTAGTGATCCTACATATATATATATATATATATATATATATATATATATATATATATATATATATATATATATATATAGATAGATAGATAGATAATGTATATATTTTGGAGTTTGTGCTGTTTTACCCTCACTTATTCCTGTACAGTTCTTGTCAGGGTATTTTATGTCCTGGATACAGTTTAACATGTATTTGCCTTGCAGTTTGTCCATAATAATTTCCACAGTTTTACCATATCCCTGCAGCAGTGGCAACTGAGTATCTGTCTACACAATCAATTATTCCAGGCTGATTACTGGTATGGTTTCCAAGTGGCCTACTGCGAAAATGAGACAGCAACTGATTGCATGCTTTAGAGAACATTGCTTTGCATTACTGCATCAATCCATATGAAAATGCTGGTAAGTCATATGTAACCATATAAGCATTATGTTTCAACTTACTTTAAAGAAACACAATATGACAAAAAGTAACACTTTTTGAGAATTTATAATACCTTAAAGACTACATTCTTAATTATACCCCATGGAATTCAAAAGTAAACCATAGTATAAAAGCCACATCAAAAAGTGCATAACAAAAAAATGACCAAGCTTGTGCTTTAAATCATAGCCCTCTGCTGCTAACAAAACAAAGCAAAGTAACATCTGAGCTTAACATCCTAGGAAACTAAGACACCATGAACTAGATCTTGCTATGAAGATGAAAGATCATTTTGAACCTTTCTACAATTATCTTTTTATAGATAATGGTACTTCAAAGGGCTTTTGTGTTATAGGTGTCAAGTTCAGGTACCAGAACTGGACTCATCGGTCTCGAATGAGGAGAGAAGAAGTACGTTAACTGTTAAACAACAACTGGAGCACTTCAAGAGTGTTTGTCGCAAATTCAGAGGGTTGCAACTGGATAATCCTTTTTAACAAAATCCATGGCACCAAAGCAAGTGCCGAAAGGACTCAGAGTCTGGAAACGTCTGAATGGCATTGACAAGGGGTCACAGGCCTATAAAGAACTGGTCAACTTATTTGATTGGACTGGTCTTGAAATGTTGGACATTATTATAAAAAAACAATCAAAGTAAGTTAAAAAATACTTGAAAATGAGATAGTTTCCCTTAACAAAAGCATTGTTAGTGATTTGTTATTTTTTCAACATGTCAAAAGTTATCAAACAGTTCTGACCAACATAGAAATATATGTAGAGAAAAGTATGAACGTTAAGATCAAAAAATTTTCTAGGAACATGTATGAATACAAGAACAACACTGCATATGTTTTTGGTAACAACAACATTGGAGGGAATAATGTGTTTACTAAGGGGGGGTGAACGGAATTATGATAAAAATGTTGATTTTGACTGTAACAACCCTGAGTATACAGCAAAATGATTTAGACAGTGAACAGCAATGTTTTTTAGACTGGTCTCCGCAATTGACAAGATCAGAGCGTTTACAAAACAAAAGGGAAGGAGCCCAACGAAATCAGCGTCATGGTACAGTACAGCAGCAACAACCACAGCAATGGAGGAACAGCCACCGGAAGAAAGGACAGTGATTCAACAACAGGAGGAGATATTGACTGTAACAAATGATGATTGTTTGTCTGAGGGTTGTACAACTGACCATAAACTCGCTGATTCATTTTTATATTCTGAAAATCGAACTGTGATGCATATGTGTAAAGTTACTAAAAAATCTGGATTTACCATTTACAACTTTAGTGCCCTGGATATTAAAGAAGCTTATCATGACCTTTTGTGTAAGGGTTTTACATTTGTGCCGCAGTTTAATTTAAATATAGTTGATGTATATACAAGTATGAGACTGTATACTAGGCAATTAAATTTGGCTCTATTTTTCAAAGACCAGAATGGTCAGAACAACAATACAACATGGTAGTGCTCACTAGAAAGAGTTTGTTTATTCCTCCGGTACATAGAGATGTTTTGCTGTTTGACAAATTGTGTATTAAAGGTATTAGAAATGCAATGAATGTGAGATATGACACCTGCCATTTTGATAACCTTACTAGGGATGAAAGGAAGACCTTGTTTGAATTGGCCATCAGTGCTGAACTAAGAATCATGAAGCCTGATAAGGGAGGAGGGGTCCTCATTATGTCACAATTTGATTATACATCTAAAATGCAAGACCTTCTTGATGACCCCAGCACCTATCAGAGGGTGTCTATAAACAGACTGAATATAGCCTATCGAAAAATAGATTTATTTATGTTGGATGCCTTATACCAGAGAGCATACAAGAAGATGAGTTTAATTTTCTGAATGTGGAACATCCAGTCACACCTGCTGTATTTGGAATTCCTAAAATCTACAAGAACTTGAATGATCCACCATTTTGAGCGATTGTGTCATCTAGGGGCTCAAAGGCAGAGCCAATGGCCACTTATGTGGCTAAAGATATACAGCGGGTGGTGACTGGAGTTCCACACATTTTGAAAGATTCCTGGCATTGTCTCAAAAGGTTAAGTATCCTCAGTAGGGATGGCAATGATTGGACATTTCTCACTATATATGTGAGTAAACATTTTACAGTTATACCACACAAGGAGGGTATAAACTACTTTAGAAAGAGTTTGGTGGAAAGTGGACGGCTTTGTGGTGGTAAAATAAATATGATGGCAGCACTTATGGAAATGGTGCTTAAAAATAACTTTTTGAGTTTTGAAGGAGAAATTTACCACCAAATTTCGGGGGTAGCAATGGGGGCAAAATGTGCCCCCAGATTTGCTAACTTAGTCTTGCTCCACTGGGAAGAAAAGTTTGTTTTCCAATCACCATTTAGAGACAAAATAGCCTTGTATAATCATTTTTTGGATGATGTATTGGGTATTTGGAAAGGCAATAGGGAAGAGACTTTGCAATTTGTTGAATATTTAAACAATACAACATCCTTCCTTACATTCTCTAGTAAGTGGAATAGTGAAATTATTGACTATTTTGGACATTAGGTTGACCAAAACGTCTGAAGGGTTGCAGAGTAATGTCTTCAGGAAGGAGACCTACAGCAACTCATTACTCCATTATAAGAGTTGTCACACTCCCCACCAATGTAGGGGAATTGTGAAAGGATAAATGGCCAGGTTGTCTCGACTTATTAGTGACAACAATGTTTATAAACAAGAGTTACACACACTGAAAGGGTTATTTCAAGACAGGGGATACCCTTTGAAAATGTTAATAACTATAGGTAATGAAGTTACAAGTAAAAGGGAAACTTCTTTTACCCCCATTTTATGGGGAAATATCATTGGATTGGAAGAAAGAAATAATATTTTTGATACTAGAGCTTTAGCTCTGAAATATAATAATCAAATATCCAATTTAATGGAAATCATTCTAATAGCTTGGAATATAACATTTGATAATAGATTGAAGAAAGAGTTAGGGAATCACCTTAGGGTGTTTTTTTCAAGTGGAAGAATTATAAAAGAGTTTTTGAATCACATAGACCCATATATACATGTTCCAAGATGTAAGTTTTGTAGATATATAAATGATGGGCCTTATGTTACTGTCCCAGGGTATAATATGAGCATATCCTGTCCAGGTAGGTGCAGTTGCAACACCCAAAAGGTGGTATATTTAGCAACTTCCACCACCTGTACTGAATTTTACGCTGGGAAAACTACACGTAAATTGAAGGACAGGATATCTAAACATCTTAGGGCTATTAGGGCTAAAGATTTACACAATGCCCTATATATGCATAGTGTTACTTGTTTAAATTATAAGAGGTTTATCTTTTTTGTAACTGATAGGGTTGCTTCCAGTGAGAGAGGAGAGGATGGCAATCTTAAGGTTGAACTTTTGGAATATAAATGGCAGGTTATCTTAAACGCAACTTCTCCACCTGGTCTAAATTATCATATATCATTAAGGTCAGTTTTGAAACCAAGAGCTAACAAACTGTGATTGTATAGATATGACAGTTATTTATTTGTAGTATACACTACAATATTTTATATGAATGTAAAATGTTTTTTATATTTAAATGCACCCTACAAAGTTTTTAATTTTGTGTACGAATATTCATGAATATTATTTTATTGTTGCTATGTGATGATGGCACTGTTTAATGTGTTATTTAGGGATGTACCTTTAAGATGATGATGTCTGTTTTTCATTGGAGGTTGAGTAATTAATGTGTACATAAATTATGTATGTGTATGGCTTCCACTAACTCTGATGATGCCATTAGTGGATAGGGAAAGCGCTAAATTTGTGGAGCTACATTAAAACTCACTGGAGTCTTGGATGTTTTTTTTCAACTTCTGTTCTTTTTGTCAATGATAAATTTACACTTTGGACCACAATATACTATCAGTGTCTTCCAAGAAAATCTTGCTCAAATTTGTGAGTCAGTGTATACTTTATCCACACAGCAGCACCCAGATTTTTATTTATTTACAATCTGATAACTGGGTAAGTTGGCTGGTCTATCACCCTTTTCTGCAAATAACCAAGCTCCATGATCAGAAAAAATATAGTAGTTTTACAGCAGAGTATCAATGCACAGTTTATCAGGACTTATATATACAAAGAATACATATTTTGTCATAGAATTACAGCATGCTATGATATACTTTATCATAGAACGAAAACAAATGATTAAGAAGGCAGTTAGTAAAAAAGGATAATTATTTTAATATATATTCACAATATGAACAGCAGCAATGCATCTATTTGTTAAAGTCATATCTATCATGCTGTTGACTGTTTAGTCTTGAATCCAGAATATTATATGCAAAGTGGTAAGACAGATTAATCATTGTCATGGTAACAGTTGCTTTATATTCTGTCTGAAAGTGATCTTTTATTGCTTTCCTAAATTGTTAGTGGTTGCTAGATTTTTCACTTCAGCGGCAAGTGATTCCAGGGGGAGGGTCCCAGTTTGGAGAAGTTGTTTTCTCAAACAGCATTTGTAAATGGAGGGCAGATCAGTCTAAGACTGTTACCTGTGGATGTTTAATTTCAAGTTTACGTGGTGAGCAGTAACCTTGTTTTATTGTATTGAAGAAGAAGAAGACTTGTCCTGTTAGGAGCTTACAGTGGTGCATAATAAGGTCTGCTAAAAGTAAGAATGCACAGCTTTTATTCTGTGCCATTTGAATTTCTTGGGGTTCTGAGATGAACGCAACAAAAGAAAAGGAAAGTCATGTTCCAGTTTGGATAAATGAATATTTTTAGCTGTAGCTAATCTTACTGTGAGTGCTCAAAGATGGCCGATTCTGATCTGCCAAATATCACTGAACGCCAAATGGTTAAAATAGTAAATCTGTGGGTAAGGACAATATCTCTGGCTGCATTTTCATGGGTATAAAAAAAAACTCAAACTCTCTACATGTCTTACTGAACAAATGTTTCACTGTTGGCTTTGTTCAAAATCAAAGCAGCAGATCAAAATAGTTCATATGTAAAAATGTAGATCTACAGCTAATCCAGGAATCATATCATCTGTAGAGCTGTAAGAACTATACTTAAAGAACTAATTCAGAAGGGCACTGATAATGTAATCATTCTTAACATGTACTGGTATGTATTTACTAAAGGTAGATCCTGTGTTTGTAAGCTTGAATTACTAAAATTCACTTAACTGCTACATAACTACCTTCTACCCATATAGGATACATATTTCAGTAGTAGGCTCTCTTTCACATAACACTGATAGTTTCCCAAACTCTCCAGTGTCTTGGACTACTGGTTCTGCCTGCTCCGTTCACTACGATCATTCCGCTCCTCTACCTTACCCCCATTCCCACACACCCCATATCAATTACATTTATAGTTAGACACCACACCCACCATCAGCTCCCTCCCACCCAATTAGAATTTCACACGACACATATCACTCACAAACCAACACCCTTCACCACATCCTTACAATCACTTCTCATTAGAATACCAATCCCACATAGTTTAAAATACTACCCTTAAACACACTTCACTAAACAGGATGAACTACAAACAGCAGTCCCACTTACTAAAAGCACTACTCTACCTATTTACTATCATCACCTTTCTCCTGCTATCCTACATCTCCTCTTACCACACTCAACTACATATCACTACCCCCCCAATGGCAAACCAAACCTATATCCACTCCCCTGAAACTGTGTAACTTCCCTATCACAGCGTTAGACCTCACCTCCTCTAGATCAGTCTCTTAGTCCCACTACAAACTGTCAGTCAGAACTAACCCTCATTCCTCACTAAGACAAACTAAATTACTACACAAACTAAGTAAACTGTATCTTCACCTGCTCCACAAACTCATTCACTGTGGTGACATTCACCCTAATCCAGGACCCACCACAATACCCAACACAGAATCTAATCAGCTAAATCCCCTATACTATAGACCTACCTCCTCTCTCCTCTTCATAAATATAAATGCAAGAAGTATACTTAACAAAGTTCAGGACCTTCATGCCCTACTAGCTGTATATAAACCAGAAATAGCTGTGCTAACTGAAACATGGCTTAAACCAGAACACCATAATAATGAGATTACAGCCCCTGGATATAACATCATATGGAGAGACAGAGTAGAGAAAAAGAGAGGTGGAGTAGCGATATTGTTCCAAATTCATCTCAGCATTCAACAAATTGATTATAACACCCAAGAAATCAAAGATGTTGAACTAATGCTTGCCAAACTTAAACTAAACTCAGACAAACATATAATTATTGCAGGTGGCTACATTCCATCAGGCAATAACATTACTATAATGGAAAATCTGCTAAACTGGATCTCAAACTCCATGCCACAGGAAACTGTATTATTAGGTGACGTTAACATTGACTGGCTGAACTGCTCTAGCCACACTCCAACTACCCACATTAACCTTCATAGATTTACCCAAATTATATCCACCACAACCAGAATAGACAAAACATCAAAACGTGAATCCATCTTAGACTGGATTCTATCTGACCCCACTCTAGGATGGCACCCTGGCTGTCTACCTGACAGTCTAAGTGATCATCAACCGACCTACCTAATTCAGAACAGACCCCATTACATAAGCCAAACCAACCTCAGAGTAATATGCAACAAAAAGACCTTTAAAACAACTGACTTCATCAAGTCACTGCAAAGCTGTAATTGGACACACCTAAAACTACTATCTCTAGATGAGGCCGTACAGTACTTTAACTCCAAATCCTAAACTATCATGCTCCCTCCCGAACTATAAGACTAAAAGCTAACTATGTGACATGGCTAACTAAAGATACCAGGACTACAATGAAAGAGAGGGATCTGTCCTGGATTCAATATCAAAAGAACAAAACTAGTAAACTGAGGCAAACCTACCAAGAACTTAGCATCAAAGCCAAAAAACAAATCAAACTAGACAAAAGCTGCTACAAAAACATGCAGGAAAAATATGCCAATAACCCTAAGAAATTTTGGGCTACAATAAATGGAATAATCCACCCGGGTAAAGCCACTTCGCCAACCCGAGTACTACCAAACAACCATGACAACATTCCCACACAATTTAACAAATTCTTCACCAAAACATTCCAAACCCTTACCAATGCCCACAATACCACTAGTAACCCTATACCAGGTACTAGCAAAACCCACCATACTACTCAAAATAATACCACCAACTTTTCCCTACACCCTGTACCCACTAAAGTAATTTCCAAGCTCCTTAAGAAACTCAAACCAACCACACTAGCAGCTGACACCCTTCCAGCCAAATTCCTTCAGATAGCAGCAGACTCCATAGCCTATCCCATGTCCATCCTCATAAACAGGTCACTTGCAGAATTCAAAGTCCCCACCCTGTGGAAAACATCACACATTATTCCACTGCACAAAGGGGGCAACTCCTTAGAACTTACCGAGTACCCCCAATCTCAATTCTCTCACCTCTATGCAAAATATTAGAAATAGTTATGCATTCCCAACTACTGCAGTACCTCTTACAAACAGCTTAATCTGCAAAACCCAGCATGGCTTTAGACCATCCCACAGCACCACCACAGCATTATCATTTACAGATATAGTTAACCACAATAGAAACAAGGGACTATTTGTATCCTCCATTTTCTTAGACTTATCTAAAGCCTTTCACATGGTAGACCATACCATTCTACTCCAAACTCTATCTACTCTAAACCTCAGCCCCTCCACTATATCATGGTTTACTAGCTACTTTTCTGGTCAACAGCAGGCAGTCCTATGGCATGACCAGATGTCCCTCCTGCTGCCAGTATCCATAGGTGTCCCTTAAGGATCCATCCTTGGCCCACTATTGTTCTCACTATTCACCAACCAAATCAATTCCTCCTCACTTACAGCATCAGTAGTACAATACGCAGATAACACCACCCTTATAAGTGCTGCCCCCACCTTAAACGAACTGCAAACCCTCACCCAAAACACTTTTACTCTAGCCAAAACATGGTTCACAAACGTCAAACGTATTCTTAACCCCAAAAAAACGAAATTAATTCTATTCACCCCAGATTATGCCCCCCCCCACAAACTACTCTTTCACCATTCACTCCAAAGATAACATTCAAATCACTCCAACTGCACACACTAAACTGTTAGATGTAGAAATAGACAATAACCTCAAATTTGACATCCATATAGCACAAACCATTAAGAAAGATAATAAAAAACTAAAACTTCTCTATAGGAACTAACATTTTATCACAAAACAAAACAAAGCTACTATTGCAAGAACTCATCTCTTATCCATCCTTCTCTATGCCTCTCCCATCCTTACTAATTTCCGCCAGAGTGATCTAAACAAAATGGAATCCTGTTATAACAAAATAGCCAAGTTCGCTACTGAAGCCTCATATAAATCTCACCACTGTCTCGCCCTTAACCAACTCAATTGGCTCAAGCTACCTCAACTACTTCTGCTCAGTCAGATTGCAATTGCACATAATCTCTTCTACCGTCCAGAAAAAACCCCTGCACTACAAAATTTAATTAACCCCCACATCCCTACCAGAGCCTTACAATCTAGTTCCCAGAACCTAATAAGCGTTATCAGACACAAAAAAATAATGCTGGCAAATCTCTCTTTTCCTGCACTATTGCCAAAATCTGGAACTCACTACCTAGCCAAATAACCTCCACTACCTCCACTATTCGATTTAAGAAACTTTTGAGAACCCACTTCTCAAACAATTGGCTTTGTTCATGCTACTCCCCAGGTTAATTTGCACCAATGCCTTGTTCAAGGATTCTACGAAAGCTCCTCTAACTCTTTTCTCTGTAAAGCTTAATAACCTCCAGTTATTTCTGTAACAAAATATTGAAAAGGACTACTAATTTAGACACAAAAAAACAAACAAAAAAAACCAGAACAAAAACAAAAAATATATATATTGTTTTTATGTTTATATTTTATATTCTATATTAACCCTATTATATTATTGGATTACTGTATAATCTTAACCTGCTGACTTTACTAAATGAATTGTTAAACTATACCTGACATATATTTCCATGGAACCTATGTCACTGTATAATATTCTTTTGAAATTTCTTGTCTGTCTTGCTATTGGAGCTTTTATCCCCAGGCCTCCGCTGAAAATGGATGTGTGTCCAGTCGGACTTTCCCGGTTAACAAATGTAAAATAAATAAATAAATAACCTTCACTAAGTAGGTCACAGCTGTCCTACATAAGGGACTGACAGTGTCTGTAGCATACTGAGACCCTAACAAAGCATTCGTCACCTTGCCCACATACAAAGATTAGAAGCAGAGTCTCTAAGAGCTTGGAGGTAATACGTATGCGATCTGCAGGATAGCAAGTTGGTTGTTTGGAACAGACTAAGAACTAACATTCACCGGCCAACTGCGCACATCAGTTGAAGTCAGCAGTAGGCTGCCTCTTAATCATTACTCCTTTGTGCCACTTGTTTCCATCTTTTGGTCAGATACGTGAGTTGACACTAACACTTTCCAGAGGTTTGATGACGGCATGTACAGCACAATGGCTCTACCTTCCATGGGATGTATCAGTACTGTAGAAAAGTGGGGATGTAGAACAATCCTGGTATAAAAAAAGTCAATAATTATGACTGATGCATTTTGTTTTATAAATATAATGTGGTTAATCATATTCATTTAATATGAAACAATATAATAATTTTATTCTAATAATGAATTTTTGGTCTCAGTATTATCAAGATTTGGGAAGCAAAAAATTCCTTCAAGCTATTAAACTGAGAGCTAGCAGGTCAGACTAGAGATCCTCTTAATGATCTTTGGGATGCTCAGAAACTGAAATCTAAGAGCTTTTAGTAGAGCTCACATGATTGTCAGGGAGATATACAGTCATCCTAGGAAAGATAGTCACAGCCCTTGCATGTCACAGGTAGGTTTGAGAAGTACAATTCTCATGTTTATTTGCTTTTGCAAAATACCACATTCAGCTTGCAAGGATAAGAGATTCAAGACTAAAAGGACTGATGGGTCTGGACATCTGCGTGAAGATCAGGTGTTTAATAAACCTTCCTTGTTTTTGTTTCATACTGCAACTTGAAAGGGGACCTGTGTCTTACCTATGTGCCATGCTGGATCTGCTCCTCTTTGAAAACTACTGTAGGAACACCAGCACAAATGCAATACATTCAAACCACTATCCTCTCCAAAGAAACAATGCAAGTTACTATTAACCTTTAAGCAGGAAATAAATAAATGTGCATACATAAGTTACAGCATTGGTGTGGCCAAGCTTTTTAAGGCACAGGGATGTAAAATTCTTATAAACCTATGAGCCTATTAACCTATGAGGAATGACTAATCAAATAACCAATAAGGAATGACCAGTCATGCCATACTGTGACAAACAGAGGTTTCTCTGTAAAACTGATTGTTTGGTTATTCTGTACATAATGCCATGGATATAAGTCTGATATGTAGGGGACAACACAACTCATGGAAGGTGCTTTTGGGAGATTGGAGGGGAGACTGATATGATGGTCATGGACAGTTTACTGGCCAAAGATCAAAAACATATTAATAATAAAATATTCTGGTTACAGCCGTGGTCACTGTCCAGTCCTTGTGTATCATACAACAGCAGATCCTTTTGACAATTACAGTATGGGTTCTGAAATCTGAATAAAGAAATGGAGTACAGACTTGGTAGAAGTAGGGAGTAGGAGTAGTTGATGTTTCTAGGGGTTTTAGGCATTTGCAGAATAAGGAAGGAATACAGACAAATTGGGACAACTGTAGGTAAGGATTTAACCAGAGATGGGCAACCTGAGATAAAATAAACAAGAACATGAATTTGGCTAGTTAATTGGATAAAAGTAGATAATAGTAATACTGGCAAACATCAGCAAGATTACTAGTGGAAGAAATGAAGACTTAGTAAAGATTAATGGTGGAAATTTAAGAGTGCTGTGAGAAGCACAGTGAGAATAGATGAGAAGGTGTGGAGTTTAAGGGGTGCTTGATATGGACAGGGACCTGTGAAGTGAGAAATAGCAGGGAACTAATAAAGTGGCAGATGAGTAAATATCTGAAAGATTAAAAAGAAAATTGTTAATGTGCTAAGCTCAACAGACACAGATTCTCACTTTAAGGGTAACTAAGGAGCAATTGTGGCAGATGTGGTTGTCAAACCCCAGAATACTACAGTGTCTAGAAAAGGCAGCACATTATGTTATGTATCTTGGCAAAGCTGCCAGTACAGTGGGGGGGGGGCTAAGACAGGCAGAATTTTGGCTGCTATTGAGCAAGATAGGTCTGACTGAAGCTAAGGCCTTTGGAATGGGGGCAGCACTAATGCCAGGTAAGGTAGTCTCCAACACTCCTGTAAGGCTAGTTCCATTTACACATTTTCAGGAATGTGTTGTAATTAGAAGGGGGGGGGGCTTTATAAAATGTGAAATATGAAATATGAGGAGCATAGAAATTTCAATCCAAAACAGAAAATGTGTTGAGGAAGTTAAGAATGTTCCAGATGCAGGTGGTTTTATGGAGGAAGCCAAAAAATGAACAAGAGAAGTGATGGCAGAGTGTTTGTTAGGACACAGATGGAGTGTATAAAAAGGGTAGTACGGGTGGAAAATGGAAATGGGTAGTAGTGTGATGTATCTTGGAGGGCTGATAGTGTGCAGCTTCATCTTTGGGAAAAGAAATAGACAACTAGAGATTTAAAGCCTTTTTCATGTACTGGGAGTGATGCACATCTTGAACAGTGTGCTGCTGGGAGGTTAGTTCAATATGCTGTTAAAAGCAGCTAAATATTATTTATGTGGCCTAGAAGAACTTCATAAGGAGGGTGAAATAGTGTCAAAGGATGGATTAGAGCATATCAGAAAGGAATGGAAGAGCTTTAGGTGGGAATATTCATTCTCATGAACAACAGAAGAAAGTAGACTTTTGGTTAACATGCACAGTGCTCATTGTATGAAGGTAGTTAGTGTTAGGAGAAAACAGCATTATTGCTAAAGTACATGTGATGATGTAGATGGGAGAATGTTGGTAGAATTACTGGAGAGCGAGTCTATGAAAATGGCAGGGTTTAAATGACAGAAAGCTAATGGTCTAAGAGAATTTGACAAAAGTGCTGCAAAACAAGGTATGTGAAGGGGGCCTTGCACAGGTAGATTGGGGTGGTACAGTGGTAGTATGAGAGGGCGGCAGAAGAATGCTAATGATGATGGGACAGTTTAACAGCAGAAGTAAGGAAAGTGAAATGACACCAGGTAATGAGACTGGAACAAAGGTCTGACGTAGGAGCTACAAAGACTGGAAATGAGACAGCAGGATGCTAGAACCTTAGCAAGCTGTAGCCTGTTTCAGTTATAGTGAACGATGTGGGTTGAACTCTGAGGAAGAGACATAGAGGTTTCGTGACGGGAGCAAGGTTTATATGGAAGAGCAGAGAAAAAATCTGGATAGGTAAGTGGGAAAGGAAAGCTCATTTCTGCCATCTCTGCATTGATAAGATGAGACATATGGCACAAATGGACATCACACACAGTTTTTAAGTTTTGATGTAAGGAGGTCAGGCACTTGTGTGAGATACTTAATAAAGCAATGGTGGGATTATATTCTTTCAACATGGAGGGAAGCAACAGCAGTGGTTCTCCCCATAAAAGACAGTGGGACAGATGACTCAGCAAGCCTTTTTCTTATATCAGACATAAACATACATGGCCCATATTTAATCCAGGGTTTCAGCCATTTCAGAAAGAGTATTGCCACAGCTTATAATGAAGGACTAGGTAGGTTCTGTTAAGGAGAGATATGTAGATGATCATTCAAGGTTATTTGAAGACTTTCAGGAGATGGCTGCCGGAAAAAGCTCTAAGAAGTGGAGAATGTGCTTTTCAACCTTAAGGATCTGATGTAGTGAATATTGGTTTTATGTTTATATTTCTGAAGGATATTGAAATGGAAAAGTGCTTCCTTATGGATACATAGACCTATATTACTGCAGAGTTAAGACAGCAATAAAGGGAAGGAGTGTCAAGATTACAGCTGGTGGATTGGAACATGAAAGAAGACTGCCATTCCCACTGCTATTTATGGTAATGAAATTAAGTGCTAATATGATGAATTAGAAGGATTTTTGAGACCTAAAGGTGTCAGAGGTAAATGAAATATACTAGCTTATCTACAGACTTCATTCTGAGGGCAACGACACCCTGAATTCCAGATGAGATTCACCTATTATTTTCAGCAATATAGCACTGGAAACTCATTCTAACATATCAAAATGATTCCAATAGGAAAATGGACAAGACATTATGACAACCCACCTCTTTGGATGGTGGTAAATATTTAAGATCGCATATAGATCCTTCATAGGACAAGGCAAGACATACAAACTAGAGAGAAGTGTTGCACATGATTTTGCTTGCAGCTTTAGTAAATGGAGTGAAGAGTATTTGTTCATGCTAGGCTTATTTATATTTCAACATTGAAAGAATTGTTCAGAAATAGTAGTATGCCTCTAAGACAGTTGTCTGGGAGAGCTGAGAAAGGAGCACAGAAAAGAACAGTTGTGAGCTAGAAAAGAAAACTTGTGAGCAAGAAACAGAATGATGGGTGGGAATGTCAAATACTCTGGGATACATTGCTGAGGACAAATAGATTGAGTCAATTAAGGTTTTGATAGAGAAATAACTTACGGGTAGAATTCAGATCGGGGAAGGAGAGGAAAGGAGGAGAAAAAAATATAAGGAAACAATTGAGGCAGTGAGATGTATATTGCCAGTTGAGACAGATTTTTGGAGAGAAGAACATTTGAGAAATGGATACCAGCAAGGTATAGGAGGATTTTTGAGAGCACATAGCCACTGGGAAATGTGAATCACAGGGTATCTACTTATAAAAAGGGGTGGTGGGGAGTTTCTAAGTTTTAAGTAGCTACAAGTAGAATTTGGCATTGTAGTCAGTTGTGCAGGAGCAGGGGAAGAAAATATACTTAAGCTATACACAGTGGGTTGCATAGGTAAAAGATGTTATGGAAGAGACTGGGTTTCTGGTCGGAGAAGGTTAGGATGTTTTTACATCTCACTCATGACAGAGCAATGCAGATATAGTTTCCGCAAACATTGGACATGATGTCTGTCAAACTCAGGAAACTGTCCTCAGTTTCAAGCGCCATTATGCAGATTGTCTGCAGAGAGTGGAGAAAGATTATCTATACATATATCTGGATTGAGGATAATCTCTGACTAAGAATAGGAGAGGTTTGGTGAAAAGTATGTCATAGATCTATACATAGCATAGTTGCAAATGTGTGAAGCAGGAAGTTAAATGGTACATTAAAAGGTGGCACAGTTATTTATGGAAGGACAGGTAAAGATGGAAATTAAAATTCTGAAATTGCCTAATGAAAGATGCAAATTGCAGTCAGCTTGGATTCATCAATCGGGCAACTGAGGTGAGAAGTGTAAGGACTGGAAGGGAAAATGTAGTGTAGGGTACAGAAAGATTGGGTAGAAAGGAGTAGACGGGTGCCTGAAGAGAAGGTAGGGATCTGCATTTTAAGATCTGGAGAAGTGAAAGAGTAAGGACAGATATATGCAACACTCTCAAGTTAGAACAGCAGGGATGAGACCAGTGAGCTGAAGATATCATTGCGGAGGTGTACTGAGAAGTTCCTAATGATTGCAGGATACAAGGTTACTAGGCAAAAGAGAGGATTTAAAAGGGAGGATTGTTACCATTTTTAATTTAGAAGTGAATTTTTGTGAGAGATATGCAGCTGGATTAAGGCTGGAGAAACCAAAAGTTGAAATGCAGGTCAGAAGTGTGTTTTAAGGGTTGGATAAGGCTAGCTCTTTCTTTCAAAAATCTGTAGAATAGCTTAAGCTTGTATATATTTATAAAAGGATAAAGGATGATAAAGGACAATAGTCAGTAGGATGTCTATGGAAGGCTACACTAAGGAGTATTAGGGGTCTTTTAGAACTTTTGGATCATTCAAGCTGTTTTCCTTTGTGTTGGGTAAATACAGATTGATCACACAGACTCTAGAATACATTTGAATTTGGGAATGGGGTGGGTTAGAGGTTTGTGAAACATATTAACCTACTTTTGTCAGGCAAACTAAATACACTTTCAACTAAAGTATATTTGGTTATGGAAGGTTAGAGGTGTAGAGCCATTGCTAATATTATAATTAAATTATTTTGGCCATGCTTTGCTTATATGAAAGTGTCTATTTCAAAAAAAAGCTGAAAATTTAATTTAAGTATAACAACATGAAGCAAACTAAAAATGTAAAACATCTGTGGAGAACTCTTTCAATTTTTATACAGAAAATATAAATTACTCTTAAAATACATTACTAATGCAAATGCAAAACATTCTGGTAAATGAAAGAAAACAGTACATAGTGACTAAAATTTAAACAAAGAAAAGAAATGGAGTAATATAGCAAGGAGAGGTAAGCAAATACAAAGGGAAATAAAGATCACAGAATTACAGATTTGTCAATAGAAAGAAAGACAATCTGAAGACAACAGCAGCCTTGAACTATATATATATATATATATATATATATATATATATATATATATATATATATATTTACTAACTTGATTGCAGATTTGCATTGGTTCACTGGGATGGTATTACAGCAGACTACATTATCAGGTTTAGGAGACATGATCTGCCTTTTACAAACCCGAACTGGGTGGGGTCCAGAGTTTGGAGATTACCAATGTCTTTGTTTATGAGTTCCATGATGATACATTCCATGGCCTTGCAGACCACGCTTGTCAGGCTAATGGGGTGGTAGTTCTTGGTGTCTGTCATGGCTCCTCCTTTGTGGAGTGGGATAACTGTTGCTGTGCAACATTCAGTGAGCACAAAGCCTGAGGTGAGGCTATGACTGAACATGGCACTTAGGTGGGGTGCCAGTTCTTTCTTTAGTTCATGTAGAAGGCAGCCTGGGATATTGTCATGTCCCATGGATGCTGTGTTCTTGGCTTTGGAGAGTGTGTTTTTACCTGTGCAGCCATGATTACAGGAACTTTGCATTCTTTCGGTATAGAGATGGGCCCTCTAGGGGGTGAGAGGGGGGTAAAGTTAGCACTGAACCTATCTGCCAAGATGTTGGCAATATCAGTTGGTTCTGTATATTTAGTGCCATTGTGCTGTAACTCAGAGCAGATCTGAGTGTTGCCATTGAGATTCTTGACATAGCTATAGAATGCTTTGTGGTTGTCTTTAGAGTCAGTGGCAATTTTGTTTTCATAATTAGCTTTGGAGGATTTTATGAGGGGACTTCAGCTTCTTACTGAGGCTGACCAGGGATCTCCTCCAGTCATGGGATTTTACTCTTTTTTTTGCAACAGTTTCTTTCTTCTGTTGGAGATTTTGTTTATGGCAGAGGACCACCAGATTGACTTCCTTTTTTTTTGGAGGATAGCATCTTGGTTCTGTTAGGATAGTACGATCCATGCACTTGTGTAAGTGTTTATAAAGTGCATTTGTGTAGGATTCAGCAGTTGTACCTCTATTGTCCATCTGCGAGGGTGTTATGAAGTTTGCCACTTCTGTCTTAAGAAGTGTGAAGTTGGCTTTGGATTATTATATATATATATATATATATATATATATATATATATATATATATAATGTGTACATTGCATAAAATGCAGCATAAAGAACAGGTATGACATTGCAAAGTAAATGTTGATACTGTAATTTGCTGCTATTCTACAATATTATTCTTTCTTACTCTTTTATAAATCTTTTGATACAAAGAAAAATATCAATGTTTGAGAGAACTGTTTCACTGAAGTGGACAGTTGATTTAACATGTAAAGGGTGTGTGTGTGTGTGTGTGTGTGTGTGTGTGTGTGTGTGTGTGTGTGTGTGTGTGTGTGTGTGTGTGTGCGTGTGTGTGTGGCTACAGCAGTACATTATTTGCCATTTTTCAAGAATTGAATGAATTGCTATAACTACAGAGAAATGTCATTTATCACTTTCCGCTTGCACAGTGCAATTTCCTTTTTAATCATAAAACATTTCTTTTCAAATGTTTTACGCACCAGTAAAAACTAATTACATTTATTTTATAACACTACTGTGAACTGCAGATGAACTGATTTTTAACATGTTGACTTGAATGCAATCATTGCAAAGGATAAATTATTCTGTTTTAATGAAAATATAATTTTATAAAACTAGAAAGGTACGCCTAAGGACAAGAGTGGTAGTTTCTGGTGCATAAAGCATTTTGAATACTTTAAGTTTGAAAGAATGAAATGACAAACATTTACAGAATTCTTATACAACAGTGCAGACACATGTTTGACAGATTTATGTGCATGCTGCCTTACTAAAATAATTGGTTAGAGCTAAAAACTGTTTTAAGCAAGGTATACAATGTCAGACATCCGATACACAATCAGTAACACATAAAAAGACATTAATTATAGACATATATGCTCCTGGAATAAAGTGATAAAAATTAAACTATTTCAAAAGTTATACTAACTTTCTACTTGTGTAAATGCATTTTGTGATATAACACTTTTTAAGTGTTTATTGAAACTGAAGAGTCCTGGATATAAGTTTCCAACCTAACAGCACGAGAACTGTATATTTTGATGAAGATAAGGCAAGGACTGAAAAGAAGTGTAATATTATTTCTATTTCTTGTATGAAACTGGTAATTAATCTATTACTAGTTTTTTAAATAAGTAATCACACTATGGTAATTGGTATAATTACATGCACAGTGGGGGTTATGCAGTAATATCAAGTGCCTTTAGGAAGGCATTAGAACTAGTGATATGTGAATTCATTGAACTTTACTGTCTAAAACTTTTGTGGAATACTGATGTGTTACATACTTTACTACAAAATAAAACCGAATTCCTAGCATGTAAAATTACCTTGTCATATTTTAAGGCCATTTTCAAGTAGACAAGGTAAAGTATATTCT
This sequence comes from Protopterus annectens, assembly GCF_019279795.1. Taxonomy (NCBI): domain Eukaryota; kingdom Metazoa; phylum Chordata; order Ceratodontiformes; family Protopteridae; genus Protopterus; species Protopterus annectens. Next base: position 614,065,322 of record NC_056734.1, on the reverse strand, counting down.
AGTAAAAAGGAATGCCTATCAGTTTGAATCAACTTGAGAAATTATTGGAAAAGATATTACCTGATGGTCCTATGTTTCATGTATGGCTGGAAAAACCAAAGCATGTCTACATCTATAATAAAACTAAAGCTGGAAGGTGTCATGGAGAGGGTTGTCTTTATAAATTTTTGTATGCAGTTGCTTACAAGAATACAGTTCCCATCACATTGTCTTCATTTTCTGTCTTAACAGTGCATTATTAATGTTACATGTAAGAATGTAATGGCATCTCAAGAGGTATTAATGCATAAGCAAGGGTCAGAACTAATTCACAGATAGAAAATAACCTAAATCCCATGGCATCTCTCGGGGAAGGTCATAATAATAGTGGCAAGCGATCCATGTCCTGACATATTACTCTTTGGTGAACATCATTTCAATGCCTGTAATAGTAAAGAGATGTGCCTTATCAATATTTATATCATCCTGAGACAAATTGAAAATTTCAAGTTCCGCCCTTCATCAAAGCCTACATAGGCAGACACAGACATTTATATTGAGAGATACAGATAAAGCGGGAAAAGGAAAAAGTTAAGTTTCATGAAATGATCTTCCTAGAACATGCCTAGTAAGTTAATTCTAATGAATCTGTGTCTACTTTTAACAAATCTTTGAGTTTTTGAGTAGAAGTCTATGAAATTAATTTATATCTTGAGATAGCAGTCATTGTCTTATATGAGGTAGCTCCAGACTGTTCTTCTCCAAACCTCCCTGAGCCATAAAACATGATGCATTGCCAAAAACAGACTAATATAATATAATATACAGTTACCACCTCACTTCTGTTGTTTTCACTCTTATGTTTCATATAGCACAAGTAAATTACAGAACAAATGTTCTTATTGTAATATGGTTAAAATATATTAGCACTGTCAGTTACACAAAACGTATTCAATCCTATTTGTCGATAAGGGAATTTGGAAGGACTGACATGGATATGGTTACCATTACTCATGGTACATTCAGATATATGATAAATTATGCCATTGCCTTGACCATATGTAGTCTTAGTCTGTCCAACTGTATAACCTGCTGCATCTCCTAACTTTCTTTCTCTGTTAGTAACTTCTGCTTAAATTTACCTCCTAAACCATCAACTCTACTACTATAGCCCTCTCCTTCCTCTCCCCCCACCCATTCTCCATACTATTTATTCCCCAGCCCCACTTCTTATTAATGTCTGTACATTTTCCTTCTTTTGAACAACGGTTATCCTTTTGTTTTTACTCTTATATGTAATAAATTTAGACCACTGCTATCAGTACAACCCTTAATGTTCATAATTTTTTCTTTTGTTTTTCTCTTTATAATACATTTCATATTTGCATTGCTATTTTTAATAGTTTCTATCCTGTATGTTTATCTTTGCTTATGCTAGCTGGGGCTCTTTTCCCTTGAGTCTTCACTGAAAATGGGTTACTTACTATCAATGCAAAGCAAATAGTTAATAACCTTTTCTTTTTTACAATTATTTTGTATTATATTTTGTTATTTAATATTTGTATATTGTCACTATATCTTTACTTATGTTTGCTGGGACTTTTCCCCTCGGGTCTCCACTGAAAATGGGTTTGTTTGCAAACTCACTTGGACTAACCCAGTTAACAAATGTGAAATAAAATAAAATACATACATATATAAGTCAGTATTCAGATGTTCTAAATTTGTCCCATACCAAACATTCAGCTATGATTCTAATATTTGCACAACAATCCCTAAAGTTCATCCAATGCTTTATTGTCCATGTTCACATCTTCTTCTCCATACTGGTATGTCTCTTCATTTGTGTAGTTCATGATCCACCTCAGATATTTCTAGTCCTGTTTACTCACTTTCCTGTTCTAGATATGAATTACAACTACATTTTTTTTATTTCAGGATGGGAAATCCATAAAAAATGTTGACTTGTGACAGCATCCCAAACTGACTTCAACCTGTTAAGCTGTATTACTTGAGACAAAACTGTAAACACTGGACAGCAACTATTATAAAAACTTACATTTTTAATCCAATAATTAGTTTCAACTAAATAACAAAAAGTATGCAAACATAATGTGAGAGCATCACTAAATAAAATAAGAATGCACATAAAAGGAGGAACCTTTTGAAATTTTAGTACTTTCATTTTTGATGACCATGCATTCATCAGAATTATAACAAACAATCAATGAACTCATTCTGTACCAAAATAAATAATTATCACATGACAGTTCTTGTCAAAACAATTATTACAATGCATCAGTGAGCAAGTCACACAACATTGTTAGAACAAGCCTATTTATTCAAAATTATTTATAACATTTCTTTCTTTACTAACTCACATTTAATGTTCAGATGAACATTAAGGCAATGAGATGTATATGTCTCTAGTTTAAGTTGGCAATTTAATTTTTTACATTCTAAAATAAAAGTTATTCTATTACAAATAATTCAAACTTAAAAAAAAAAAAACAAACAAAAAAATATAATACTCCTACTTAAGATTGAACCTGCAAGTTATCCCAAAAGCTATATACCAATAAGTTGCCTTCCAAGAATGTATAAACATATATTTAAATAAATATATATATATATATATATATATATATATATATATATATATATATATATATATATATATATATATATATATATATATATATATATATATATATATAAATTTCAATTTATTTCTTTCAAGTAGCTGAAAAACTCTGGAAACATGAGACACACAGCATCACAGAAAATGATAACTGGAATTGATGCCGACAGAGTTTATAGTCATTTACATGAAAACTCAATCATGGCAATAGAACAAAAGTGTAATAAAAGAAAGTCATATGGAACAAAGGTACAATCTGATGTTAAATAAAGTCATAATGGAGAACGGTAAAATGGGGAAGAATCTAATTATGGCATGGATAGGCTATAAAAAAGAAATTTGACAGTATCCAACATTCATGCATAAAGAGTGCTTAAAATTTATAAGATACACCCTACACTGATCCATTACATTACAGTTACCATGTAACAGTGGCAAATCACTCTGCAGTTAAGCCATGATAAAGGACAAATTATCATTCCAGTGATAAAAAGGGGGGTATTCCAGGGTGACTCTCTTTCACCACTACTCTTTTGTCTTGCCCTTAACCCATTAAGCTGTCAACTTAATAGATTAGGTCATGGCTATAACTTGGCTACCAGAAAACAACAAAGTGTAAAGACTTCTCATCTTCTTTTTGTAGATGATTTAAAACTGTATAGTTCATCGGATGAAGAACTGGAAGCACAACTGCAAGTGGTTGAAACTTTTTCAGATGATATAAGAATGTCATTTGGTCTTGGTAAATGTGCAAAACAACCTTTAAAGCAGGAAAGTTTCAGCACCAAGAAAACATCAGTCTGGGGCAAGGATGTGATATAAAAGAACTTAAGCAAGAGGGAGTGTATAAATATTTAGGAATTGATGAAAGATCAGCAATAAAATATGAACAAATGTGAATAAAACTCAGTAAGGAATATTTTAGGAGACTAAACCTGAAAACAGCATTGACATCTAGGTACAAAGTTCAAGCTAAAAACCAATTTGCTCTGTCCTAAAGTACAGTTTTGGAGTGATTGAACATAAACTTGCATCTTGTCTGTTAAACAGTACAAGAAATTATACCAATGCTGCTTAATCTGAATTCAGGTGATCTTCTCAGTAATATTTCATTATGATTGGTAGACCTAACAACCTTTACCCCAAGTCTACAAAGTTCAACGATCAGCTATCCTTCTACAGATAACCGGAGATGCAGTTATCAGTTGAAGTAAAATGGCTGAATTTTAGTTATCTATGACAGTTCATAAGGAGTATTATGAAAACCTTGCTTCCGTCAGCATGGCGATGGACATATAGTGACATAAAGAGACATACATACACCTATAATATGTTTTCATATTTGAAAAATTATTTTGGCATACATTATTTTTATTATAATAGCGTCATTTGGAAAATGTGAACACAAGAAAAGTTAGCTTTTGTAGCCTGAGTGATGTTTTATTCCTTGCTACATGTCATCTTGCCCAAAAGTTAGTCAAAGTTTTGCTTTCAAAACTCTAATTCTTCCTTTCTTCTGTAGATATGTTAAAATCAAAATGAAGAAGCTCTGGATATGTTAATAATAAATTAGCAGCAAATATATACAAGAGGCGATGCATTTGACTCGAAAAGTAGGTAGAAGATATATTTATGTACCTTAGTACATTAATTATCCTGAAACATTTCAGATATTGAAATGAATAGGATGCTCTGGGATAACTGTCTACTAATAAATAATCTATTCCTTTTAGCATACCAGGAAGTGCTTTCTGTGTCTGAATGTTATATAGGGAGGTTAGTATGGAAGACAGAGTACTGTAGAAAGACCGATTATCTGTTTATGGCAGGAAAGGAAAGACCCTCCCACAACATTAAACAGGTTCTCTTCAGAGGTAGCTTTCAAAAACAGACATGCCCAAGACTTCAAGAAAATTAGTTAAGTTGAAAAAAAACCATGGCAGAAAAACATGAGCAAAAAAGAAATGCCATATTTAGTCATGCACTTTGTAAGTAAATATGAAATGCTGATAATTTCAGGAGCGAAAGGACATGTTGTGGTAACCAGATGACCAAGACTGAAGATTCAAATGGTAAAAGAAAAGACTAAGAATGAAAGAAAAACACTTTGCATCTCACATGCAGAATGAAGTAAAAAGTGTCAAATGGTTTTACAAAATGACAACAATTCTGATGGTCGATGAAGATGGACTTCACTGTGCAAGTTTGATAGATGTAAGTGGAAGAGAATATCAGACACCATATTAGAATGATTCAGAGGAGGAAAATATGTGGTGGTGTACATGTACTGAACCCCATTCACAGTCAGACATAGAAGATCATCAGGATGGTGGTGAAAATGATAGAAATAAATCTGAACATAGGAGTATATGAGGTGCAAAGAGAGAGATGGCAAAGGCTAAGGATAGGACATATGGAGGGTTATATGAGAGGTTGGGCACTAAGGATGGAAAAAAGGACCTGTACCAATTGGCTAGACAGAGTGACAAGGCTGGGAATGATGTGCAGCAGGTAAGGGTGATAAAAGATAATGAGGGAAACATACTCACAAGCGAGGAGAGTGTGTTGAAAAGATGGAAAGAGTACTTTGAGGGGCTGATGAATTAAGACAATGAGAGAGAGAGAAGGTTGGATGATGTGGGGATAGTGAATCAGGAAGTGCAACGGATTAGCAAGGAGGAAGTAAGGACAGCAATGAAGAGGATGAAGAATGGAAAGGCTGTTGGTGCAGATGACATACCAGTGGAAGCATGGACATGCTTAGGAGAAATGGCAGTGGAGTTTTTAACCAGATTGTTTAATGAAATCTTGGAAAGTGACAGGATGCCTGAGGAGTGGAGAAAAAGTGTTTTGGTACCAATTTTTAAGAATAAGGGTGATGTGCAGAGCTGTAGTAACTACAGAGGGATAAAATTGATCAGTCACAGCTTGAAGTTATGGGAATGAGTAGTGGAAACTAAGTTAAGAAGGGAGGTGATGATTACTTATCAGCAGTATGGTTTCATACCAGGAAAGAGCACTACAGATGTGACATTTGCTCTGAGAGTGTTGATGGAGAAGTACAGAGAAGGTCAGAAGGAGTTGCATTATATCTTTGTGGACTTAGAGAAAGCATATGACAGGGTGCCTAGAGAGGAGTTGTGGTATTGTATGAGGAAGTCTGGAGTGGAAGAGAAGTATTTAAGAGTGGTACAGGATATGTACAAGGTGTGTGTGATAGTGGTGAGGTCTGCAGTTGGAGTGACTGATGCATTTAAGGTGGAGGTGGGATTACATCAAGGATTAGTTCTGAGCCCTTTCTTATTTTCAGTGATGATGGACACATTGAAAGATGAGATTAGACAGGAGGCCCCATGGACTATGGTGTTTGCAGATGATATTGTGATCTGTAGTGAGAGTAGGGACCAGGTTGTGGAGACACTGGAGTGGTGGAGCTGTGCTCTAGAGAGGAGAGGAATGAAGATCAGCAGGACTAAGACAGAATATATGTGTATGAATGAGAGGGTGGATAGAAGGATGGCGATGATGGAGGGAGTAGAGCTGGAGAAGGTGAATGAGTTTAAATGCTTGGGATCAACAGTTCAGAGTAATGATGAGTGTGGAAGAGATGTGAAGAAGAGGGTACAGGCAGGGTGGAGAGGGTGGAGAAGAGTGTCAGGAGTGATTTGTGTCAGACAGGTACCAGTAAGAGTGAAAGAGAAGGTCTACAAGAGGGTAGTGAGACCAGCTATGTTATATGAGTTGGAGACGGTGGCATTGACAAAAAGGCAGGAGTCAGAGCTGGACGTGGCAGCGTTAAAGATGTTAAGATTTTAACTGGGTGTGATGAGGATGGACAGGATTAGGAATGAGTATATTAGATGGTTGGCTCAGGTTGGACGGTTTGGAGACAAAGCCAGAGAGGCAAGATTGCATTGGTTTGGACTTGTGCTGAGGAGAGATGCTGGGTATATTGGGAAAAGGATACTAAAGATGGAGCTCCCAGGTAAGTGGAAAAGAGGAAGGCCTAAGATAAGGTTTATGGATGGGGTCAGAGAGGACATGCAGGTGATTGGTATGACAGAGCAAGATGCGGAGGACAGGAAGAAATGGAAACAGATGATCTGTTGTGGTGACCCCTAATGGGAACAGATGAAAGAAAAAGAAGAAGAAGAAGACGGATGCACAATTTGGGTTTGTAGGGACTATATCCTAGATCTAACACTATCAGTGTTTAAACAGACAATACATCATACAACAACAGTTTTGAGTTATCTGTATAACTGCAAATTTGTAGACATCTCTCCATGGACCATCTTTCAATGCTGCTGTAAATCCCATTACCATAAAACAGGGGTACAAAACTCAGCTTCTGGGAGTAAATGAGGTTTGGTAACAAACCAAGTTGTCCTGGGACATCTTCAGTAGGGGTTAGGCTGATATATTAACAGGAGTTAAGAGTGTGGGGGAGGTGAAAGGGTTAAATGGAGGGAGGGATGATTGGGGGAAATGAGATAAGGGTGGGGAAGGGCTTAAGGGGTTTAGACAAGTGTAACTGGGTAAGTAATCAGATTTTGGCGTGAACTTGCTACTAAGGCAGTGTACGCCCATGATGACCTGTAGGTATAACAGGAGATAAGGTAGGCCTCTGGGTATTGGTTGGTGGCAGGCAGGTGGGCTGTGGTATGTATTATTTATTTAGTTAGTTATTCTGTCTTGGTAGGGTACTGTGAATTTTCAGGTCGGGGAGTTGCAGGGGTTACAGATCCGTAGCTTTAATCCTGGGGGTAGATGGTTACCAAGCTTGAGTGGATAGGTGGTCAGGGTAGTCACTTCAGCATCTGTGCAGAGGACAGTCAGCAGGGGATTGAGTTCTGGTAGCTTTGTGGTTAGGCTCTGTTGTCTGTTAGTTGAGCAGGGTGAATAATTATCTAGTTAGTATCTTTAATTATAAATATTTCAGCCAAGTAGTACTTTATTTTCCTGGGATTTGTATGAACCCATTTCCCACTGTATCTTCCTTTTACCAGATGTTTGGAGGTTGACATTGGCATTCGTTGGTGGTGAGGGTGTGGTATGGAATTTTAGCAGTCATGGAGTTTGACAGGACTGCGAATTTCCTTTTCGCAGGCTTTAGGCTCAGTGTAGGAGGCTTGCTTGAGGTAATGTGGCAGTCTGCACATGCGTGGGATGGATGGCAAGGAAATGGGGTGCCCAAAATATGGCCCTGCTGATGTCGTTCATGGTTCACTCTCTCTAGAGCCTTTTGTATCCCAGTAAAGGAAGCAGGACTCTGTTAATAATGCAGGAAAGTAAAATTGTGAAAATTCAGTACATTTGTAGCACACTGTGGAATTTCCCGACTTCCCTAGCAAAGGTATTCAGTTCTGGTAAGGATTCAGAGTTTAGTACTGACCATAGTAGTGAAGATAGTTGATCATTTCTGTCCTCGTGCAACGTGAAGAGACTTCCTCAATTGTAAGTGGAGACTGACTATGATATCATGGAGTAGTTTGTCACTGTTACGAGGAGGTTTCTCACAGTCATGTTTGTGGGTCTCCTTGTTTTGAGAAGGGTGTTATTTATGGGCTATAGTTGATAACATCTGTTTCAATTTATGTCTAGTTTTGAAAATGTAAGGACTTAGAATCCCTTCCCAAACTTTCTTGCTGTGATCCTTGTGTAAGATATTGACAGACTGTTGGTTAATAGTTGGTGGTTTGTTTCGAGGGGGAGCTTTTTGCCTTATGATTTATTCCATCTTACAAAGATGTGGTTCTCGGGCCAATTAGTGATGACTCATTGAGGACTAGTGTTATGGGGTGACATGTGCATTTCAGACTTCATGTCTTTAAGGCATTCATGTTGATACAGGACCTGTTGTGCGATTGACTTTCTAGATTCATAGTAGCAGCATACAGACACTTGTCCCTTGGCCTGTGACCCACTTGGTTGATTGCTTTGTCCAGATTTCTTGCTTGAAACTCAAGGTGAGTTGTTGTCTTTGATAGTTGCAGGCTGTTAGTATGTTTTGATTGCAGTCTGAAGTGGTTTAACTTAATTTAAATGTGATGGATAGTGCACAAAATTTTAATCAAAAATTACTCATTAGTTATGGAACAGATGATTGTATGTCTTTTCTGTGTGCAAGTTTCTCCGGATTGTAGTGTATCCTTCCAAAAAAAAAAAAACAAGGGTTGCTTAACATGAGTGGTTCGGGAAATTTTGTTTCGGTGGCTCACTTGCTGGATTTCTGCTATGGGGGTAAGGGAGTCACTGCTTGGTAGATCGCTTTGGACCAACCCACTAAACGGCAACTTGAGTTTTGGCCTCACTTCTGATTGTGTAAACTGCTGTTTGTTGGTGGTTTCCATAAGTGTCTTGTTGATTTTTCATGGTTGGAAGGTGTGTGTTGAGTTTGAAGTGATTGCCGATGGAGGCCACTGTTGCTGTCTTGAGGTGATTCCTCATGTTATTAGGCTAACGGTTTATCGTGGTGGTGGCGGATTTCCATGGGCTGTAGGTGAAGGGGAGAATGCCTGCAGTACATGTGCAGTATGTGTGGTGCTATATAGACCGCATGAGACCTGTGCAATTGGGACAGTATGTTGAGCATACCTCTCAGCTTCTTAGTGTAAGAAATCTGGACAAAGCCTGACAAAAGGAGGGGGGGTGGCAAAGGACCAAAATTAGGGACAGATTTTAAATATTGCTGTTTTAAATTTATAAAGTTGCTAGAGTAACAGGGTTTTTAACATACGTTTTCCTTCAATCCGCAGATCATCACAGTGACATGACAGAAAACCACAGGTTTTGTGAGGAGCCGGCCAGGAATGTGAGACAAGTATCTGGACATTTTGCGAGAATCTGTAGGGAATCTGGGAGGTGAAAGGGTTAAATGGAGGGAGGGATGATTGGGAGGAAATGAGTTAAGGGTGGGGAGGGGCTTAAGGGGTTTAAACAAGTGTAGCTGGGTAAGTAATCACATTTTGGCGTAAACTTGCTACCCTCCCACTCTCCCTTTTTTGTTGGTGGCTTGGTGGGGATTTGGGTTATTTTAGTTGGGGTAGGCGGAGAAGAGTGACAGGCTTGCCCTCTTCTGTTCCCCCTCTGGTGTGTGGAGGTTTATTCCAAGGATTTGTAGAAAAGAAATGAGCAGCTGGAGGAAGTTTGCTGAATAGGTAAGCAAACAGAGGTAAGGATGCTGCTTATTTGGTTGGTATTTTGGTAATTTGATGAATGGTTTATTAAGTGAGCAAAGGAAGATCTCTGTTGCTTTTTAATAGATGTGTTGCTATGTTAAAAGAGTTTAACATAGCGAGGCAGTTTTAAAAAAGCAACAGAGAAAGGAAGATCTCCATTGCTTTTTTTAAAGATATCTCGCTATGTTAAACCCATTTAACATAGCGAGATTACAGCAATGAAGCTCTTCCGTGCTCCATTGCTGTCTAACATACAAAAAAAAGACTTATACTAATGGAAAAAGTCTGGGCAACTGAACCTTTTTCGATTAGTATAAGTCTGATTTACATTGGACACTCTGACCAATCAGCAAGCACATTTTAGAATATTAATGGGGGATCATTGTATAATATAATATAATATAATTCATAGATTCATAGAGTCATAGATTGTTATGACCCAGGTTGCTTTTCTAAACCTAGTGAAGTTTTTCCAAAGGAATAATGATGTCCTGCATCCGAATAGGACATTGAGGGCAGGCATTTATAAGCTAACTATTGCTCAGGCTCTGGATTGCATTGCATAAGTGGAAATTCCTTAAGATTCCAAGAGCAGGATAAGTTATTTCTTACACTTATTTCACTGAACTGCACTTCTGAAATGCTTATAATTGTGCTATACAGTTGATCTACTACATTTTGCACTGTTATAAAGCTTTTTTTATTGTTTCACTGCATTTATGTACTGTTTTATACTGTTTTAACATTTCTTAACTGTAAACTGCTTTTTCATACTGAGAGTTGTATTTTCTGTTTGTGAGTGCTCTATCCGAGCTTTTCTGTGCATTTTTGATAATTGTCTGTTTACAGTTAAAAGCATTCTCGAGTCTGCTCCTTGATCTGTTTAAAACTTTCATTTAGTGGCTACAGCTAGGAACTGTATTAGTGTGCATTACTATAATTGCATTTTTTATTTAATTACTAAATTGTAAACTGCTTTTTCATACTGAGACATGTATTTTGTCTTTGTGGGTGTTCTTTCTATGCTTTTAAAGTAATGTTTCTGTGTTCTGCTTAGGTGGCATAATATTGACAGAGACCTGTTGTCTAGGCTGGTAATTTTGTTTGAGTTTCCTGTGTTTCTGGCAGCCATTTTCTTATGATTGCCTTCATTATTATTGAGAGCAACAAGGTCACCTGACCATCTGTAGTACGAGTGATTGGGTAATAGTAGGGGCTGACTAGTAATCTAATCTTCCAACTCTTCCATTCTTACTGCTATATAAACCCTGTGTCATATAAATGTTCTTCTTGTATTGCTCAGGCTCTGGATTGCATTGCATAAGTAGAAATTCCTTAAGATTCCAAGAGCAGGATAAGTTATTTCTTACACTTATTTCACTGAACTGCACTTCTGAAATGCTTATAATTGTGCTATACAGTTGATCTACTACATTTTGCACTGTTATAAAGCTTTTTTATTGTTTCACTGCATTTATGTTCTGTTTTATACTGTTTTAACATTTCTTAACTGTAAACTGCTTTTTCATACTGAGAGTTGTATTTTCTGTTTGTGAGTGCTCTATCCAAGCTTTTCTGTGCATTTTTGATAATTGTCTGTTTACAGTTAAAAGCATTCTTGAGTCTGCTCCTTGATCTGTTTAAAACTTTCATTTAGTGGCTACAGCTAGGAACTACAGCTAGGAACTGTAATTTTTCCCACCGACCCTCCCTAGTGTTGTGTGTTCTTATACTTGGTGGCTTTGCAGTCACCCGCCCATACTGTATATTTGATCCATGACACTCCTCCCAGTCTAGTGTCGTTAGTTCACTCAATCTAATAGAGAACATTTGTGAAGGCCAACCCACTCACATTCCTAACATTGAATTAACTTCTGTTCCAGCTTTCTCCATTTCCACTTTACTGGAAAAAAAAATTCTAAGCTTGCTTCCCCCCTTTCCTGTGGCAGGTTTTGTCCAGATACGGATTTGCTGTGTCCAGGACTGTTTGTGAGCTCCTAAGCCCCCCCCCCCCCACACTTAACTGGGATTAAACTATTCCTGGTGCCATAAAGTCTGTTCTTCAAAATTTCCCTTGCAACTAGCCAGCTTTTTAGTTTTAGCACTCATCTGTTTCTTTGAGCTCAGCACTTGTTCAGAACTCATTGTAAGCACTAAGTAAGTTACAAATTACTACAGCACTCAACTTTCCTCACTTGTCTAGAGGAAAACAGTTTTTAGTACTTAATAAATAAGCACCTATTCAGGCATGTCTAAAGGTCAGCTCCCGGTGTTTTCTCCTGTCTACCTGATGAATCTGGGCATCTTGGGACAATGCAGCAATTGCCTCTTGTAAACAGACAACCCTGTCCTCCTACCACCCAACACTACGACCTGTGAGAGATGCACTTATATAGCCAAACTGGAAGCAAAGCTCTCTTCACCAAAGACTGGTCTAGACAGTCAAGAGGAGAAGGTAAACACTTGCACCGCACTACACTCATCACATAGTCCATCAAAACCAACACCACCAAAACACACACACAGAAGCACAAAACACACACCTACATTCGCGGAGGCTCTCAGTACAAATCTGCCCAAAAAACAGAGACCTCCAAAGCAGAAATGCAAGTAACCTCCACCCCCTCAACACAACCCAAATGACACATGGCCCACATACTCAGTGTGCCACTCTACTACAGCACATAAGGCATAACGTACCCAACACTCTAGTCATAGGTGACTCTATAGTCAGGCACACTGATGTTTCACTCACCAGGCTAAACAAGGAAAAAGTTAATGTCAGCTGCCTGTCAGGTGCCAGGATCCGACACATAATGCATGCACTCAGGTCACTCCACAACAAGTACAAATATGACTCTGTCATTGTCCATGTTGGTGTGAATGACCTGAGACGTACCTCCCTGGACTACATGAAAAGAGACATGGAGGAGCTCTCTGATCTTGTAGCCCAGACAGGTATGACCTTAGCCCTGAGTAGCATCCTGCCATCACCAAGAATTACACTACAGTACAAGGACAAAATGATTGACTTTAACAATTGGCTAAGCTTCTGGTGCCATTCTAAGGGAATCCAGTATCTGCCTGCCTGGGATGACATGATCGACAGACCACGCTGCTTTGCCAGAGATGGCCTGCACCTGTCGCCCTTGGGATTCTGGATACTGGCAAAGGCTCTTGCCACCCCTATATTGCCTTTTTTAGGCAAGGTTCAAATGACAAATTCACCACCGTAACAGGTACAAGCAAGCAATATCTGAGGGTAATGCTACTCAATGCTAGAAGTCTAAACCTCAAAATGCACTCACTGGAGGCTCTCCATAAAATGGTGAACATTGACATCTGTGCAGTGACAGAGACCTGGTTCAAAGCTCCAGAGAGCACCCCTGCATTACCATGCTATAATTCATACCACACCTTTCGGCCACTAAACCCGGACCGAAACACTAAAGGTGGAGGCGTGTCCATATTTATTAAGGATATCCACACCACCAAGCTAGTTGCTCAGCATAATGCATCCGAGATTATCCAAGTTCAACTAACTCTGGGCAAAACCGCAATCCAGATTGTAGCTTGCTACAGACCCCCCACCATGCCCTAGGATTCCCACTCATCTTTTCTTGATACACTGAAAAATATTAAGGTACAACCCAACACTCTAATAATGGGTGATTTCAACTACCCTACCATTAACTGGGAAAACTACTCATGTACCAACTCTTTTCCTCAACGTTTTCTGGAAATCATCAATTCCAATGCCTTGGATCAACTTATCCACACCCCCACCAGGGACAGCAATATCCTAGACCTGGTCATCACCAGCATGGGTGACTGGTGTTCCACACCAGAGGTCAGCTCCTCGTTGATCAGATTCGATCACAAGCTAATCACCCTAGACATCCACATCCTGCTCCCACCCCGCATTAGGAAAACAACTGTAAAAAATTTCTCCAAAGCCAACTTCACCTTCTTAAGACAGAAGTGGCAAACTTCACGACACCCATGCAGATGGACAATAAAGGTACGATTGCTGAATCCTACACAAATGCACTTTATAAGCACTTACACGAGTGCATAGATTGTGCTATCCCTAACAGAACCAAGATGCTATCCTCCAAAAATAAAGAAGCCAATCTGGTGGCCTTCTGCCATAAACAAACTCTACAACAGAAGAAAGAAACTGTTGCAAAAAAGAGTAAAATCCCATGATTGGAGGAACTCCCTGGTAAGCCTCAGTAAGAAGCTGGGATCCCTCATAAAACCCTCCAAAGCTAGTTATGAAAACAAAATTGCCACTGATTCTAAAGACAACCACAAAGCATTCCATAGCCATGTCAAGAATCTCAATGGAAACACTCAGATCTGCTCTGAGTTACAGCACAATGACACTAAATATACAAAATCAACTGATATTGCCAACATCCTGGCAGATAGGTTCAGTGCTAACTTTACCCCCCTCTCACTCCCTAAAGGGCCCATCATTATACTGGAAGAATGCAAAGTTTCTGTAATCACGGCGGCACAGGTAAAAAACTCACTCTCCAAAGCCAAGAACACAGCATCCATGGGACCTGACAACATGCCAGGCTGCCTTCTACATGAACTACAGAATGAACTGGCACCCCACCTAAGTACCATGTTCAATTATAGCCTCACCTCAGGCTTTGTGCCCATTGAATGGCACACCGAGACAGTTATCCCACTCCACAAAGGGGGAGGCACAACAGACCTTGGGAACTGCCTCCCCATTAGCCTGACGAGCCTCGTCTGCAAGGCCATGGGACGTATCATCATGGAACTCATAAACAAAGACATTAGAGAGCTCCAAACTCTGGACCCCACACAGTTTGGGTTTGTAAAAGGCAGATCATGTCTCCTAAATCTGATAGACTTCTTTGAAGTAGTCACCAAAGCCATAGATGAGGGTAAGGTGGTTCACACAGCCTATCTAGATCTCGCCAAGGCGTTCGACACCTTCCCCCCTCTGGAATTATAGATAAACTCACTAAACTAGGTATAAATCCCTATGTCACAAGATGGGTTGCCAACTGTCTTACTGACAGAACCCACACTGTGAAAGTAGCAGACTCCAAATCAGACTTCAGACCAGTGACAAGTGGAGTACCACAGGGTTCAGTCCTGGGTCCTCTCCTGTTTGGTATCTAATTCTCTGAAGTACAGGCTAACACAGAAGGTCTTTGGCTATCTAAATTTGCAGATGACTGCAAACTAGGAGCCATAATCAAAACTCCTAATGATGTGGACATCCTACAAAAGAGCCTCACTGAGACAGATGCCTGGTGTCAAAGACATGGTCTCAAGCTCAATGCCAAAAAGGGCATTGTCATCCCTTTTGGTAAAAACTCTGTACCCATGAACTACCACATAGGTGATAGTCTACTTAACACCGAAAGTGTGATAAGAGACCTTGGGACACAGGTGGACAGTAGTCTCTCCTTTGATAATCACATTGCCACAGTGGTCAGGAAATCCTTCTACGTGGCACACCTCATCACAAAAGGTTTCTCATCCAGAAAAAAAGAGGTCATTGTTCCCCTCTACTCATCACTCATTAGACCCATTATAGAGTACAACGCCCCTTTTGGTATGTACCTCACAAGACATCTACAACAACTGGAAAGGCCGCAAAAATACCTCACAAAGAGGATTACTGGCCTCAAACAGATGCCTTACGCAGACCGTCTCAAAAAACTCCAGCTTTACTTGCCTACTCAGAGGCGATCTCTGCCTAACATACAAAGCTATGTCAAACCCAGAGCTGTTGGACATGCTCCCCTTAACGAAATCCCAATCCCTCTGAGCTACACTCTCTAGGGACCTAAAGCTTGTCACCACAATAAACAGAACACACTGGGGGGACAGATTCCTGTCCCAGAGACTTCCCATACTCTGGAACAGACTACCTATCTATGTCAAATAGAGCTCCTCATTAGCGCTCTTCAAGAAAAATCTTGATAATTGGATGGGTAATAGGAAATTCACCCCAGGGATCACTTCTGTGGTTCTGCTTGACAGGGGCACAGGAAAATAATTTTTTTGGGTGGCGAAAGCCAGGGTACCTTTTTGGCTAGGCTTGTACAGGCCCTAGGGCCAATAGCCTAGTACCTACCTATGAACCTATAAACCATAAGGGACATGGGTGCAAGGTTTGGTGTAAATTTTCTGGTCTAGGGTGCGCTTAAACTGGGTAATAGATGAACTCAGCTTCACATGGATTGGAAGCCTGTTCCATAAGACAGACAGTCTCTGGGAAACATATCTGCTTCTCCAGCATTTTCTGTTTAAGTCACAGACAAAATTCAGGTCCCTAGACCTTATATTTCTGGTACTCTTTGACTTACGAATATGTAGGAGAGTCACAGGTGTGGGGTTTGTAGATGCCTTGTAAAGCAGGCATAGATCAGTAATCTATGAGACTGAGTAGAGGTAAAGGGCTTTAAGGCACTCTGCAAACGGCAGGTTTGTTAGACCTTATAATTTATGTCATATATAGCATACTGAGGCACCTCTCAACAAATAAAACATTGAAATGAATTTAAATATTGTACATAGTGCCACATTTGCATTATTAACTGAACTGTAATTGTGAATAAGAAATGTTTTATTTGAGCACATATGGTAAATTAGAATGCTGCTTTAAAAATACAGAAGGCTTGGTGTATACAAAGCATTTAGCTATATTGTTATTAAAATGCTAATTATTCAGTTATACTGGGTACAGAAGGAGGATTATAAACCTGACTATCAGTGAGATGGACTCTGTATGCAGAGAACAGAGGATCTAGGAAGCTTGGAAAAAACAAGAAAATGATGACTTGAAAATTGTTGCCTGGTAATTTTCTGTCAATGAATCCAGGAGGAAAGATTCAAGAGCACCTTGAAATAGCTCTGTGTCAGCATAAGAAACTGCAATCAGGAATAATATGAAAGACTATATTTTTCTGTGTAAAGTTTATATCTTAGGCCCTATTTATCTCCGTAAAATAAACTTCAGTGACTTCTGACGGCATCAGATGATTTACATAAAGGGAGTGACAGGTGAGACAGTTAAGCATTTGCATTGTGCTGTCTAGTAAATTGGAAGGTGTATAGGGTGTGGTATTTATCAAAATATGGGGGCATGAAACCTGTAAAAGTCACTGAAGTTTATTTACAGAAATGAATAGGTGTGACACCAAGCTTGTAAAAGTCCATTATATCACATTTCTTCTAAGCACGTGTGGCCTACATGAAGTCCCAGCAATAACTGCAAATGACTCAGGTTCGTAGTTGTTTATGAGGCTAATAACCACAAGAGCCTTTTTATGCCTAGCCATGCATCCCAAATTTCTGACAAGTTCTGATACCCTTGATAATTGTAAGTAGGGCTTGGGAAGATGAAACATTTACAAGCTAGGGCCTGGGAGATGAACCATTTACAGGTTGCCTGTGTCCATTAGAGACATAGGTGTCAAACCTGGGTTGAATTTCTTGCTCCCCATCCAATTATCCAAATTGCACTTTAACTGAGTTTGGGAGGAACTCTGCTTCAGGTGGATGGGAAGCCTGTTCCAAAGACAGGGTAATCTCTGAAATGCATACCTGTCTCTCCAGCAGGTTCTATTTATATCACAAGCAAGGTTTAAGTCTTTAGAATGGGTAATTCTGATGCTGTTTGTTTTGCAGATATGCAAGAGGTCCATCAGAGTGGGATCTGACAATGTCTTACGTGCCAGGAATAGCTCTCCCCTCAAAAGCCTGTAGGAGACAGAATACAGGAATAGAGGCTTGAGGTGGTCTGCATAGGACATTTTACATAAGCTCTGTATTCTTTTAGTGAGAAACCTCTGTGGACATTCCAGTTGTTGGATTTGCCTGATTAGGTACATTCCAAACAGGGCATTGTACTCATTGATAGGTCTGAACAATGACTTCCTTGGACTTAGATACTACACCTTTGTTTATAAGTTGTGCAACATAGAATGATTTCCTCACTACTGTAAACACATGATGGTCAAAGGCTAGTTTACTATCTGTGTGTGTCCCTAAGTCCCTGACTACTGGGTCATCTCTAAGGGGTATGTTGTCAATATGATAGTTGCCAGAGTTGGATGACTTCCCAAATGATACTATTATGCATTTCTTGGCATTCAGTTTTAGTCCATGGCTCTGACATCAGTCATTTGTCTTTGTCAGGCCCTCCTCGAGAACATTTGTGTCAGAGTAGGATTCAATGACAGCTCCTAATTTGCAATCATCTGCAAATTTAGTCCATTGACATTGACCTTGACATCAGAGAAGCAAATGCCAAAAAGGAACAGTCCAAGGACTGATTCCTGGGGGACTCCACTTGTGACTAGCCTGTCTGTCCAGTGGGTGACATATGAGTTTGTACGTAACCTCTTGACTTTGTTAACAATGCCTAAGTGAGGTATTGTGTCAAATGCCTTGGCCAGGCCAAGATAGGCAGTGTGAACCATTTCGCCCTCATCCATTGCTTTGCTGGCCTTTTCAAAGAAGTCCACCAGGTTGAGTAGGCATGCTCTGCCTTTGACGAAACCAAATCGGTTTAGTTCCAGTGTCTGGAGGTTTACTATATCACCACTGATCATTTCCATGATAATTCTTTCCTTGGCTTTACATATAAGACCAGTGAGACTTATGGGTCTGTAGTTTCCGGGGTCTGTAGATGGCCCACCTTTGTGCAGAGGGATTACTGTTGCTGTTCTCCATTCATGAAGCATGAACCCTGTTTGGACGCTATAGTTAAACAGCAATTCCAGAGGCCCTGATAGGTGATGTTTCATGCTACTTAGAAGGGATCCTGAGATATTGTTTGGGCCCATTGATGTGGTAGCAGGGGGAGTTATATTTGATGGTATTTCCTGAGGGAAGGTTGAGGGGGAGAGAGGGGTAAAGTTGGAGCTAAATTTATCGGCCGGTAGGTTTGCTATTTTGCTATATCTTCTGTATCAGTATAGGTGGCTCCATTTACAATGAGCCCTGCACACAATTGTGTATTGTGTTTGAGGTTGCAGATATAGCTAAAGAATATCTTGTAGTTGTCCTTAGCTTGAGAGATCAAATTCACCTCAAGTTTGACTTTGGTAGACTTTATTTGTCCTCTGAGATGCTTCTTTAGTTTGATAAGAGTGCTTTTATCCTGCTGGGTGCTGCACCTCCTAATTTTTGCCATGATTTTCTTCCTTCTGTTACACAGCCTATTGATTTTTTGATTCCACCACGGTGGCTTGTTTTTTGAGTTAGTTCTGTACTTCTTCCTGGTGGATACAGCTGCCTCTATGCAGCTATTAATATGCTTGTACAGGGTTTCTGTGAACAGTTCTGCATAGGCAGCAGTGTTCTCAGGGTTTAAGGGGGCTTGAAATGTTGCCAGTTTATCACTTAAGAGCAAGAATTTAGCCTTAGAGAAGTTCCTGAATATTCCAGGGTTAGCTGGGGGTCCAGGTTTTATTTTTACTTCAAAGGTGACCATTTTGTGGTCTGACCTTACTTGGGAAGGCATAGGGGTAGGGGGTGTGCAGCATTCTCCCATATTAGTGAGGACCAGATCTAGTATGGCTGCACCTCTGGTTGGTGTATTGACTAGCTAGTTCAGGGAGTTTGCATTTACAAAATACAGGAATCTCTGTGTCTGTACATTTGGTGTCATACAGGATTCCCAGTTAATAGAGGGGTAATTAAAATCACCCATGAATATGGTATTGGTTTGGATGGTTACTGTTTCTAATAAGGGAAAGTAGTGAATGCAATACTGAAATGCATCTACCTTTTGAGTCATCTCTTAATGTCACACTGTCACACCAGTCCAGTAACTTCAACTTGCCAGTCCATCATGTCTCTGGTATTCCTCTGTGTTTAAGGTGCCTACTGATTGAATCTGTCTTACAGGTTGTCACAGTGACTATTGGCTCTTTAAAAATCTTAACTTTCCCTTGAACTGTGAATATCCTAGACCTGGTCATTACCAACATGGGAAATTGATGCTCCACAACTATGGTCACCCCCTTGTTAGTCTGGTCTGGCCATAAGCTAATCACCCTTAACAGTCACATCCCATCCCCACCCCCCAGTAAGGAAACCTCCATAAAAAACTTCTCCAAAGCCAACATCATGCTACTCAAGTCAGAAGTGACAAACTTCATGACACTCATGCAGACGGGAACTGGACGTTCAACTGCTGAATCCTACACTAAAGCACTGTACGAGCACATCCACTCATGCATGAATCATGCCATCCCAAATAGAACCAAGATGCTCTCATCCAAAAAAAGGAAGCCAACCTGGTGGTCCCCTGCCATAAACAAACTTTACAACAAAAGGAAAAAACTGTTGCAGAAAAGAGGAAAATCCCAGGATGCAAAAAACTCCCTTACCAGCCTCAGTAAGAAACTGAGATCCCTCATAAAATCCTCCAAAGCTAGTTATGAAAATAAAATTGCCAAAGATTCCAAAGACAACCACAAAGCATTCTATAACTATGTCAAAAATCTAAATGGCAATGCTCAGATCTGCTCTGAGATAAAACAGAATGGCATTAAATATACTGATCCCAAGGATATTGCCAATATCCTGGCAGATCGATTCAGTGCCAACTTCACCCCCCCTCTCACCCTGTAAATGGCCCATCTCAATACCGGAAGATTGCCAAATTCCAGTAATAACGGCCACACAGGTAAAAAAACGTACTCTCCAAAGCTAAGAATACAGCATCCATGGGGGCAGATGACAACTCGAGCTGTGTACTACATGAACTACAATATGAACTGGCACCTCACCTAGGTGTCATGTTTAATCATAGCCTCACCTCAGGTTTCATGCCCACTGAGTGGTGCAGAGCTACAGTTATCCCACTCCACAAGGGGTGATCCACCTTGGAACCAGGAAACTACTGTCCCATCAGTCTGAAAAGCCTTATCTGAAAGGCCATGGAGTGTATTATCATGGAACTTATAAACAAATACATTGGCAACCTTCAAACACTGAACCCCACCCAGTTTGGGTTCATGAAGGGCCGATCTTGTCTCCTGAACCTGATTGACTTCTTCGAATCTGTCTACAGAGCCATGGACAAGGGTAAGGTGGTCCACACAGCCTATCTAGACCTTGCCAAGACCTTTGACACCATCCCCCACTCTGGATTCATAGATAAACTTACTAAGCTGGGCATTAATCCCTACATCACCCAATGGGTTGCTAACTGGCTTACTGATAGAACCCACACTGTAAAAGTAGCCAACTCCAAATCCAGCTCCAGACAAATGACAAGTGGAGTACCTCAGGGTTCAGTCCTGGGACCACTCTTGTTTGGCATCTACTTCTCTGAAGTACAGGCCGACACTAAGGGACTCTGGCCAACAAAGTTCGCAGATGACTGCAAACTGGGAGCCATTATTGAATCCCCAAATGATGTGGATACTCTTACAGAAACTGATGCTTGGTGCCAGAGCCATGGGCTCAAGCTCAATGCCAAGAAATGTATAGTTATCCCCTTTGGGAAAAAACATGTATCTGTGAATTACCATATAGGTGGCAGTACACTAAACACCAAAAGTGTGATAAGAGACTTAGGGACACAAGTGGACAGTGGTCTTACCTTCAATAACCACATCGCCACAACAGTCAGGAAATCCTTCTATGTGGCACACCTCATCACTAAGGGCTTTTCATCCAGAAAAAAGGAGGTCATTGTCCTACTGTACTCATCCCTCATTAGACCCATTATAGAATACAATGCCCCATTTGGTATGTACCTCTCAAGACATCTGCCACAACTGGAAAGGCCGCAGAAATACCTCACTAAAAGAATCACAGGCCTAAAGCAGATGCCCTATGCTGACCGCCTTAAAAAACTCCAGCTATACTCTGTCGCATATCATCTACTCAGAGGTGATCTCTGCTTAACATACAAGGCCATGTCAAACCCAGAGCTGTTGGACATGCTACACTTAAAGAAATCCCAATCCCTCAGAGCCACATGCTCCAGGGATCTAAACCTTGTCATTACAATAAACAAAACATGCTGGAGGGATAGGTTCCTGACCCAGAGACTCCCCAGACTCTGGAATAGATTGCCCATACATGTCAAGCAGAGTGCTTCTTTGGCTCTCTTCAGAAGGAACCTTGACGATTAGATGGGAGAAAGGAAATTCATGCCAGGGATCATGCCAGTCACCCTGCTAGACAGGGGTCCAGGGAAGTAAATAGTGTGGGAATAAATAGCCAGGGAATTGTTATGGCTGGGCTTGTATAGGCCCTAGGGCTGATAGCCTAGTACCAACCTGTGAACCTATTAACTGAGAAAATATTCTCGGTGTGTAGAATACACTGGAAAAAATAAAAAAAATAGTTTAAGAGGAGTGACTTCTCACAAAGTTACTTTTGTGCTTAGTAACAAAAGCAAATGAAAGGAAAATGGGAGGCAATTTTGTTATCAGATTAATATACTACTTCACAGTCAAAAGCCAGTATGAAAACTTTCACACCATTTTTCACCTGCTGCATTACATAAAAGACACTTTCCCTTTCCTGTTCCACTCGTCGTCCACTTCCTCTGAGCTAACAGAGACACTTAGATTTACAATCTCCATATAACAGGTCACAATTATTTCAGGAAATGAATACACCGGCAATTCCCATATCTTAGACATCACTTCTTCATAACTAATGACATACAATATGTGTTCCATTGAAAATTGCTGGGAAAATAAGCCTATATTTTAGTTTAAGCCTCTTCTAGTCCTTGAAAGTCGCTATACACTGTAGTCTCTGCTGAAAAGTTATATCCAAATAGTCATACACCATTCACCCCATTAGAATAAAATTTCTCCCTGGCTGTTAATTTCCATAGTATCAGGTCTTTCTCATATATAGTTACAGACCATCAAAATAAGTTGGCATATGACATATCAGATGTAAACAACAGCAAATGACACGCATTTTCAGTTCTCAGTGACAATTTTGCAAAACCTCTCCAGTGTGCCATATTACTTTTCAAAGAGTTCAGTAAGTTTAGTATCTGTTCTCCTTCCAGCAATATGACCAGTCCAAGGTTCCTTCTACAAGCCCTGTCTAAATTTCTTCTTAATCAATGTGACTCTTTTCTGCCCGGCTACCTAATTCTTGTGCTGTTTTCTGCAAATCAGCTATCTGCTGCTTGATTTGCATCATGGTGACCGGCTGACTATGCTGAGACACTATTTAATTAGTATTTAGACAATTAATTTTTATCTTCTGCATACCACTGCTGTGATAGCTTGCACTCATTTCATTTATCATCATTGTACATTTTTCTTTCACAATCATATTTACAGCTATGGTTTCAGTTTTATCTGCCACTGCCCAAATGTCAAGGACTTTCCACTCTAGTATTTTACTTTCTCAAAACGTTACCTAGCATAGATGCAAAAATATATATCTTTAATAGTCCATGATAAACAGAACAAAAGTGTGACTTCCAGCCTGTTCAAGCACAACTGAACTTCCAGTGCAGTAATATTTTTAAAATGGGATTTACACATCCTACAACCTTGATGGTGGGGACTTGACTGCATCCATGCTCCAATTACATCTGCAGGTAACAGATGTGTGGGGAATGTAAAATATTTGTTTTACAGGGCAATGAAGTATTCCACTTTCTATGACTTGGTCAGTGAGAATATATAGCTAGATGGTGTTTAGTTCTAAACCTTGCAGATTAGAAGGTCATGTTTAAATATGGCCATGGACATAAAATTCTGGTGACAGGAAATTATGGCATGTTAAAACCTAAAATGCAAGATTTTTTGTAGGGAAATTCACCCCCACACCCCTTTACCTAGACAGGCTAATGCCAAGTTGTACATCATCTGGAAAAAGTGCTAATACATCATGTTTCTGACTTATGACGTTATGTACATGGTGAAACGTAGCCTCCCAACTCAGAAAAATGCAAACATGACAGTATAGTTTTAGATATTGTTGTTAATTAATTGTACATTCAACATTCTTACATCTATTTGTTCAATAATTTTATTGTGTGGACTGGTATGCAGACAATTTTCTTATCAGGGTTTATGGGCTTAACATTATTTTTTATTAGGATCATTGTGATTTCAGATGCATTGTTAGATGTTTTCTGCTTTTGAAACTTGATATCAGGAAACAGATCAGTATGAAACCTTAATTGAATAATATCTGGATTTTTTTTCTCAAATATACACATGCATGCACATATACATACATGCATACATATTTGATTTAATTTAATTTTCCTGATCCGTTTATCTTTTCCTTGGGTGTATTAAGCGCTGCAGCAACAGCTTATCTTCTCCTTCCAGTCAAAATACCATGTCTGAAGCTGTTATTCCTTACAATGAACTTCTATGTCTGTAACTTGCATATAAACGTTTACAGATTTGGTGTGAACCAATGAGGTGTGATGGCAGAATTTACTCAACAATATGTGTGTACAGCTTTTAGCCAATACTTTTCCAATGATCTGCTGTCAAAATCAGAATTCATGTTTCTTTAGCTTCTGTAAATTTAGCATGGATTTATGACATGACAGACTATATTTAAATTGCATCTTTTGTCTTATTTTATGAATTCCTTTTTAATGTCCCAAAGGTAAGCTATTTACTCTCAAACAAGTCAGAGTTGTCTCTTTTCTTGCCAGGATATATTCCATAAAATATGACAACTGTCAAAACGGTTTGCAGAATGTAATTAACAAATGGGCTAAGAGATTATTATATTTTCTCATTTGTTTATGTAAATTAACAGTCACAAACATGATATATCAATTCTTCACTTGTGGCTGCATTTCTTGATCTGCTAATATTTTTTATGTAGAAGTTGTTCTTTAAATTATTGTGGCTTCCGTCACTAATTTGTTACACATGCTGATCATTTCATCATTTAAAATCTTACACTGAGGATGTACTAGCCTGGTATAAAATTGCAGCTGCATTAGTACCTCATACTCCAAAGCAGCATCAGAACCTTGCATGTGACTTTTGTTCATTAAACTATTCCCCACGATTTTAAAACGGTGCTACCCATGGCTTTCTGCTATGAAATGAAGAGAATCAGTTTTCTAATAAGTCAAAAAAAAAAACCCAGAGCCTTGTGTTTTGTTTGGAAACAAAATAAGAAGCCACCATTTCTATACAGACATAAGAGAAAATGAATAAGACAGGAAACAGAGTAAGGCATTACGCAATTGTATCAGGAGAAAGTGAACAATACCTATTTGTATATTTGTTTACTTAAAACATTTACAAGTTAAAATATGGTGCTGTAATCCCACCCATTGAGAGGAATATTAATGACATGATTGTTTATTATAATGCATATCTCGCTGTTTTACTACTAAAAAATGAAAACAAAACTCCATTTGAATATAAAAGTTATGCAACACAAAAGACTGTGAGGGAAAGATGTTATCTTAGTGAATTGACAAAACATCTGTAAGTGAGAAGTTCAGTAAGCAGTCTGAACACCATGTGAAAGCACATTTCTCAGTAATCAGCAGGCAAGGTATTTATTTCTTAACATACAAGCAGGAGCTGAGCTATGAAAAAGCATCACCAATAAGAAAATCTCAGTGTCTATTTCATTTAAAAAATATATGGGTCTAGGACTATTCACTGAAAGCACATTTCACTGAAACTCAAATGAGTGTGCACAAATCACTAAAAGCTCAATTCACTGAAACACATTTCACTGAAAGTTATTAATAGCCTTTTTCCCACTGTAGTGTGACTCTGGAGTTAGTGTATATATAGTAAGGGGTGTGTGGGGGGCATAGCCCCTCATATTGGGGGTGGGAGCATAGCCCCCCACATAGTTTGGATATATATTATGTTCAGAAAAGAGTAATTTATTGGAATTGCAAGTATCCATGTATATAGTTCAAAATATTTAAAATAGGTGGGGGGCTACACCCACCACACCCCCCAATGTGGGGGGGCAGTGCCCCCCACACCATCCTTACTATAGATACAAACTCCAGGGTCGCACTACAGTGGGGAAAAGGCCATATATAACTTTCAGTGAAATGTGTTTCAGTGAATTGTGTTTTCAGTGAATTGAGCTTTCAGTGAGTTGTGCACAGTCAAATGTGTTTTAAATGTGCTTTCAGTGAATAGTCCTGGACCGATATATATATATATATATATATATATATATATATATATATATATATATATATATATATATATATATATATATAGATAGATATATAATTACACTACAGCTTAAGGTAGATACTCTCCTTCTGGGATTTCGTTAGCAACTCTTCCTATCTGGGTAAAGCTGTACACGTGTCAGGATTCACAAAGGATCCTGCTGAGTGTGAAGGAGAAGGTTTCATCACACAGAGCACAACCATTCATGGTAATTATTTGGAGGATAAATATGTCTCTATATGTGGTGTAGCATAGTTATTAACTAGTCAGATACTGCACCTTAGATAATTTATTTAGTTATACATGGCAAAGCATAATCATTGATGAAAAGAGATGCTTGTGCAGATATTTTATGTACTGCTGTGGTAGGACTGTGCATAACTGCTTGCCATTCACAACTAGACAACTACAGCAGTTTTGTTTGAGTAGCATTGTGGCAGTCTGATGTAGGTTGTCATACTACAATGTCTGTATCATGGCAGTACATATTTTCACCACTCAACATCCTGCCTTGTGTAGCTTGTGTCAGCTTGCCCAGTTTCTGAATCAAACTGCACTGCAGGGGCCAGTTTCATTACCTTTACACATTGTGGAGTCGAGCTTTGTTTCCAGTACATCTCTAGCTGACTCCCTGAAACATCTGGTGTCATAATCAGCACTGCTATAGGGAGCATCTGTGTACTCCCTTCACTGCTGAGTACCAGGAAGCCAAAAGGAAGATAATACATCTATAATGATACTTCCAGGAATTCCTGGTCACTCTGTCACAAATTATTTAATTTGACCTAGCATTTGTGATTCTGACAGTTTAACTTTAGGTTTGTTTTCCTGTCCTATTTTCTAGCCAGCATAAAAAAAATCCTATGGTAGACTTTGGTGGTCCTTCAAAGTTTTAACTCTTCAGTAATAATTTTCAATTTCAATTAAGTAACTTTGAACTTTGTAGCTTAAATTATAACCCTTAGGCCCTTAAGTACTTTCCTCAATTTCAAACAATTCCAGTGAGTTCTTTTTTCTGGTAATTGGATAGCAGAGATCTGAGCTTGAAGCATTTCCTATGTACTGCGGACATTTACATCAATATTTTCAACAAATGTAAAGTCAGTTGTTGAGCTTCACAGCAGCCAAGTACAATAGGCAAGTTTAAATATCAGGAAAATAGGCAGACAGACAGAGAACGATATGAATATAGTACCTTCTTATGTTATATAAGTATTTTCTACCCTGTCGTCAACTTGTACACTTCTGAGATAGAGATGTTGTGTTATCTTTGAGACAGACAAACAGGTAGAAAGAATTGCTATACATCAGCAGGGCCTTAGCCAAGATTTTTTGGAATTGCACATTCCGCCACTCCTGTACAATGCACGTTTCTGAGTAGCATGCCTATTCAATATAAAAACAAATACTGAAATTGATAAACTTAAGAACATAGCTGTTTGAAATGAAAGTACTACTTAGGCATCTGATATAATTTATGATTTAATGACATGAAACTATTGCAAAGAGACCAGGCCTAGTTTGTTTCAATTCTAACATTTTTAGAAAATAAATGAATTATTAAAATTGAAATGAATATACCCCATGGCATACATGCATACATGGCTATGCCCAAGTATATTATGACATTAAAAAACTCAAAATTATATTCTTAGCAAACTAAACCATATCTCTTCCTATTTCTCTCCATATGCCCTAAGTATATGCTTAAGTACAAGACAGGCACAGCTACAGATCAGTGACAGTTTGATGTATACCATGATATAATGTCCTGATTCAATTCAGATTTCTTAATTTCTGGCTTTGTTAATGCACCGTGAGAAGAAACACTGGAACTGATTTCAGTTTGAATAAGAGGAGGCATATTTAGCAGCTTAATCTATATTGATGGAACTGTTAGTCTTTTAAGAATTATAGCCACATTTGTTATGAGAAAGTGTTTAATCAATAAGCGTCAGAATTCTTGGAATTTCACTTGACATGTGGCTGCACAGTTTTAATTACCAGTTTGAACTCGGTCATCAAGCCTAGTAAATACAATTGATTGTGAAATGGATTTTTTTCTGGCATGGACAGTACTTGTCTAAATCAATCATCAACTTCCAAGAATTGAACAAATTATTCACTTCAGAATGGACTCAAGTATACATAATTCTGCACTACCTTCGCAGATAATAGAAATGCCTGTGAAAAAGAAAAGAAAAAAATGTGCTGCCCTTAACTTCTCCTTGAAATGTCCATCATTTGTGATGGGGTATGCATCATGGGGGCAAGCCACATAAACTATTTATAGGACAAAGAATGGTGTGATACAAGACAAAAAGGGAGCAGAGACCAAAAATTGACAAGCTCAGCTATAGTTTCTTTGTTTGATGAAACCTCCACTCACTGGTGTAGGAAGATCCACTGCCAGGCTAGAATGACTGCAAGACCAGCTCTCTTTCTCAGAAGTTGCAGCCATTTTCTGGTGAACCTTTGAAGACAGCCATTTCCTGGTGGATCTTTGAAGACAGCCATTGCTGTATGCACAGTTTGCAGGGCAAAGGGAAGGAGCACAAGTATTTTGGCAGTTTTCTTCAATATCACATTTACACGCACTCGCACTTAAGGAAACTTTAGAGTCAATAACCCACCTACTGCATATGTTTGGAATATCAGAGGAAACTGAAGCACCTGGAGAAAGCCTACATGAAAACAGGGAAGACATGCAAATTCCACACAGAAGGCACCCGCCCTGCCCTACTTTAAATGTCTGCTTTTAAACATTGGCAAAACCTATGTTTATTTCTTTCTCCATCTTTTTTCTTGAGTGCAGGTGACTTATATGGATTTCAACAATGTGAGAGGGAGTAAATGTTTAGGGCACAGACTATCTCCATTTTGGGTATTGTAAACAAGCTTTCATACATACATCTCTACCTCTTAGAACAAGAAATCTGGACAAAACCATAAATAAAACTGGGACAAAAGCTTAAAAATAGGGACAATTTTTAAACATTGCCCTTATAAACTTAGGAGGTTGATAGAATAACAGGTTTTGCATTAGCATGAATTTCCTGAAAGGTATGAAATCTGAAACTTAAATGTCTTTCAATTTGCTACTAATTTGCCAGAAAACCACAATTTTATGAAAAACAGACCAAAAATATGAGGCACAAACCTGGACATTCTATAAAAATCTGTACAACTGAGAGATATGGTTTGATAATGCAAAATATATGTAGCAAAAATGTTATGCTTACTTCTACATTTGAAAAATATGAGTTGCTAATGCAATGAGGAAGTATACCTTTGACCCCACAAGTGTTATCTGAACTATGACCTTGAAGCCACAAACAAATTATCTAGAAGACAAGACTCTGTGCCAAGTCAAGCACTTGTAGTATTAGTTTAGTATGCATGGCATACTAAAACTCAAAAATACTGGCTTACATAGTGAATCCCATAATGCTGAAAGTTCTAAACAAATCCAAAATGACTGGACCACCAGAAGTACTATCAAAAAAACGGTTTTAGTAAATACAAATAGTAAAACAATATATAAGCACATGTAGGTTAAGCAATTTCATCCTTATTGCATACAGGACTTCTTCAGAATCATTACTTCATTCAACCTGATGGTTTAAATAATAAAACTAATTACCATGTCACTTACTTAAATGACAATGAATATATTTGAAAATGCAGTAGTTGGATAACATGTTAAAAATGCAATACTGTTCAAACGTAAACAATAAGATCTTAAAATAACCACAAGGTGCATTCGAACAAATACAATAAATGATACTTTCACTCATAAAAAAGCTATAGATTTCTGGAAAGCATTGCCTCAATAGTTCTTGTAATTATAATTTCATAGCTTTAAACTTGAGTACAGGAAGTATGGAAACTTGTTTGTTTATACCTGGAGAACTTAAGGTATTTAGCTTTAATTGCCATCTGAGTTCCCTGTTTTCTATATATGTTCTCCAGTCTACCCCTCTTACATTTGTTGGGATAACTTACAAAGCACCAAAAGACATTTTTTATAGTTAGGATATACCAAAGTGCGTTTCAACAAAGAACTATTTAAAATTTTCTTGGAATTTTTTTAGGAGACATGGTCCAGCTGCAATTATCATTAATCATCACATAGTCAGATAATTTAGGACAGAACGAAAGCCGTGAATTCATAAAAATAATGTATTCTTCAGTGCAAGCAAATAGGAAAATATCTGAAAAAATATATATTACCCTATGTGTACACTTCATAGGAGAATAGGTTAAATATGGGAAAATGGTTAAATAGCAGGGAGAAATTAAGGAATTATTTTGACACTAAAATAAAAGGAATAAACTTACTTATCAAAAAATGTCATCCATTCTTATATCATCAATTCTTTACATGGAATGAAATAACCACTGAAACATTGCATGCTTGTGTTACTTAGCTAAAGAACAGACTCTTGTTGGTGTACTATATGAGTTGCATGATTCTCTCATAACAGATGGAATACTTTATTGTATATGAAACAATCGGACATGAGACTTACTTTTAAAATAAGACTTTACCTTATCTAAAGCTATTGCTTTGACTGGAATGAGTGAAATTAAAATACACTGATAATGGAATCTGCAGATGAATTGGAACATTTGCAAGATAAAAGAGAAGTCAAATAATGAGACAAAATGATTACCAAAGTGAAAAAAAAAGGAAAGTTAATAGCAGTGATATTGCAAAAGAGAATCCTAAGGACTGAAGTCTGGCAGATTTAAGTATGAAACTGGTGTATTAGTTGTGGCTATAAGCACAAGAGAAGGAAGTATCCAATATTTAATTTCTGTTGTAGAAGCTGTAGTTAAAAAAATAATTTTGTACACATGTTCAAAAGGAAATGCAAGGATATAACAAAAACTCTCTATATTATTGAGGTAAAAGAAGAAAACATAATGTTTTGTTGTTCTTAAAAATATAAAAGTGATAGGAGCTCAGCATTAACAAACAAAGACGTCAAGTTTAAATTAGATGTAAGTACTTAGTATAACATTAATTAGAAATGACTTTTTGAGAAGTGGGGGTGAATTGAACTGACTTGCAGGGCCGAATTGAAATGATTTATTAAGGGCACCAAATAAAGTCATTAGGTCAAAAGTGATTGTGTGTATGATCCTCCTTCAAATAACAACAGTCTTATGAAGTTAATTCACCTATTAGTTTGGATGGTTTGGCTTGTGAGAGGTTGGGTATGGTGGAACGTACTCGCAGCATACAGTCATAAAATAGATGGATAAAAGATCAGTAATGTAGGCCAGATACTGTAGATAGTCACTGTAATAATGCCTTGCATTACAAAGCTGATTTTATAGGCTTGGGGAGCTTGTGAGGAAAGTATCATATTCAGTTAAGCCCAAAAGCAATAACAGTGACACTTGTCAATATGAATTGTACAAACAATTTGGAAGATATAGTTACATAAGAGTCCAATTTGATACTTAGGTATATCTTAGATATATGTGAATAAGCAGCTGCAGAAGTCACTGAAGGTATCACTCACATTCAAAAATAAATCTGAGATCTATACCTGTTCAAATCTAAATCACCCAGAATGGTGAGAAAAGGTCCATGGAAAAATTAAACTAGCGATATATGTTGGCTAACTGGTTAAGCCCACTGGACAAGTGTCAATTTTCAGAGGTAACACATAAGAATTCCTGGTTAAGTGCCTTAATCAGATTCACAAAAAATGGCAATGGAGACTAAGGAAACCAAACCCTGGCCCACAGGAAACAGTTCATTAATAACTCATAGTCCTAACTTTCTGCAGTAACTTCTAGATATATTTATTTATCTAAGCCTATGGTTCATAACCACCACTTTACAAAATATTTTGGAACAGATTCATTAAAATGAATATAGGAACTTTTAACCAATAATATGTGCTAGACCACTGTTGGGGAAAGAGAAGGAGAAATTGGATAAATGCATTAGTTTAGAAAAATTGCAAAACAATTTATTTAGTCAATCGATCTTCCACATATGTCTCATTCTTTTTCATCTAACAGTTTAATTGAAGAGATTCTCTCCGCTTTTTACCTTGTGCAACAATAGTTTATCCTCCATGTCAAGCATGCATTTCCCATCATGTTTATACACACATCCTTCATTCTGAAATAACTCATTATAATTAGCTTCCAAACACCTCTATATATCCTGACCTAAAATGTAGTATCCTCTACCTTTCAAATATCTCTTCAGACTGTTTTGAATATTCTTTGGTGAATGCATCTTCATACATTACCAACCAATCTGTCCATTTATCCTAAAACACACACAGAGACAAATGGTTATCCACTGCTCATTCAGTGTCACTGTAATCTTCTTTTTCTAAAATATCCAATACCTTTTTTCTAATTTTACAGTTTTCCACTATAATTTCTGCACTAGAATTTACTGATGTGCCAAAGGATCTGAGAAACTTGTTGCATACACTTTTAATTTTACCTTGCTCCATAGACTTGTGTAGCATATAACATTATAATTCCCATTTTGTCTATAAATCATGTGGATTTTCCACTGTCGCTACCCACTGACTGAATATTTCCTTTTAGCTTTTTAATATCTGAAATAATCACCCTTTTAGTCTCCTTCAAAAATATTACTGCTGACCCCTCCCCCACCCATAACATTCACATTAATAAACAAATAGGTTTAATCTCTTTGAATGGCTGGCTGCATTTAGTTTCCATCACTGATACATGCATTATATAAAACTGTACATTGCTTCCCTCACCTATACTTCACAAATCAAAAACTAGTTTGTTTCTACCACAGTAACACCTTGAAACTTAATGACACCCTATTTGTTGAGCATGACAGAAGTTCATGAATGTTGTTCTACACCAAAGCTCTATATTATTTTATCACTCCAGAGAAATTCCAAATGTGTTGTAGCCATCTTATTTCTATAGCTGCCATCCTGTAAGCAGACGATATGCTTGGCCTTAATCCATTATATTACAGATAGCCTTTTAAAACCACTTTTTAATGATAATGGCATTAATCTAACATTTTAAAAAAGTTTTCTCCTGTTTTTAGGGAAACTATTTTCTCTGATTTTGCTTTCGTTTTCTCTTATGTATCCTTTGTCCGTAGTTTTGCTTTATTCTGTTGCTTTATATCCAGCTTTTTCTTCCACCCAGTTTGTTCTCCATTACTTTACAGCTGTTGGAGCAGAATTATTCTTAATTTTTTGCATACTGCTCTTAGAAAAAAAAACGCACTATCAGCAAATACAGTTCTAATACAACCTCATTTTATTACTCATAAACAAAAATTTAGGAGCATGTGCTAATTTCAAATTAATAGTCATCTCTCATCAGCAGGAAGCATGTCAATTGTGAATTATTAGAAAAAAGTACTTTCTTGACATAGGAGGTGTATTGTAAATTATGAAGTAACTCTAATGGATGTTATCAGCTTTACATCATTAAATGTTTTACAACATCTAACTTTCCTTCAGTGAGCTCAAATCGGAAGTACTCTCCAGTCCAACTGGAGAATCTGGGCATTTTGAGGCAATGTTACAACTGCCTCATGTACACAGTCAACCCCCTCCTCCTACCACCAAACACTAATATATGCAAGAGATGCAATTATACAGCCAAACTGGAAGCAAAGCTCTCTCAACCCAAGACTGGAACTGACAGTCAAGAGGAGAAGGAAAATACTTGCATCTTTCCACCAGTCTCACATAGACCTACTAAACCAACACCGACAAATAACACACATAAATACACGGAAACATACTCGGAGACTCTAAATAAAAATCTGCAATAGCAACAGAGACCTCCATAGCAGACATCCAAGCAACCTCCACACCCCATCACAAACCATGAAACACATACTTCACATAATCAGTGTGCCATGCAATCACAGCCCTTAAGGCAAAATAACATACCCAACAAACTAGTAATAGGTGACTCTATAGTCAGGCACACTGACGTCCCACTAACTAGGCTGGACAAGGAGAAGGTTACAGTTAGCTGCCTGTTGGGTGCCAGGATCCGCCACATAACACAAGCACTCAGGTCACTCCAGAACAAGTACAAATATGACTCTGTCATTGTCCATGTTGGTGTGAATAACCTGAGATGTACCTCCCTGGACTACATGAAAAGAGACATGGAAGAGCTCTCTGATCACATATCCCAGGCCGGTATGACCCTCACCCTGAGTAGCATCCTGCCCTCACCAAGAATGATGCCACAGTATAAAGAAAAAATGATCAATTTAAAAAATTGGCTAGGTTTTTGGTGCCATTCAAAGGAGATCCAGTATCTGTCCACCTGGAATGACATGCTCAATAAGTCACGCTGCTTTGCAAGAGATGGCTTGCACCTGTCACCCTTAGGCTTTCGAACACTGGCCAAGGCTTTTGCCGGCCCCATAGTGCCTTTTTTAGGCAAAGCTCAAAAGACAAACCCACCAACATAAATAGCACAAGTAACCAAAAACTGAGAGTAATGCTACTCAATGCCCGAAGTCTAAACCTCAAAATGCATGCACTTGAGACACTCCTCAGTATGGAGAACATTGATATCTGTGTAGTAACAGAAACCTGGTTTAAGGTACCAGAGAGCACCCAAGCACTACCAGGCTATAACTCATACCATACTTTTCGGCCACAGAACCCGGACTGAAACATAAAAGGTGGGGGTGTAGCCATATTCATCAAGGATGCCCACACCTCCAGGTTAGTGGCACAGCAAAATGCCTCAGAGATCATCCATGTGCAACTAACAGTGGGCAAAACTGCAATTCAAATTGTAGCTTGCTACAGATCACCCACCATGACCCAGGACCATCATTCCCCATTTCTGGAGACACTGGAAAATATGAAGGTCCTACCAAACGCCCTAATATTGGGTGATTTCAATTACCCAAACATTAACTGGGATAGCTACTCAAGTACTAACTCCCTTGCCCAACGCTTCCTAAAATTTATAAACTTGAACTCCCTGGATCAACTGGTCAACAACCCCACCAGAGGTGACAACATATTGGACTTGGTCATCACCATCATGGGCAACCGGTGTTTTACACCGGAGGTCCACCCCTCACTTGTTAGATCAGACCCTAGACTTATCACTCTGGATATCCACATTCCGCCCCCATCCCCAATCAAGGAAACCAACATGAAAAACATTTCAAAAGCAAACTTCACATTACTTAAGACCGAGGTGGATAGGTTCACAGCCCCCAAGCTAAAGGACAACTCTATTCAAGCTGCTAAATCATTTACAAAGGCACTCTATGAGCACCTGCAAGAATGTGTGGATTGTGCTATCCCAAGCAAAACCAAGACTCACTTCTCCAAGAAAAGGAAACTGGTCTGGTGGACCCCTGCCATAAACAACATATACAATAGAAGGAGGAAACTAATGCAGAAAAGAGTAAAATCCCAAGAAGGAAAGACATCCTTGATCAGTATCAGCAAGAAACCACAATCACTCATAAAATCATCCAAGGCTAGCTTTGAAAGAAAAATTGCCAAGGACTCTAAAGATGACCACAAAGCGTTCTTTAGCTATGGCAAGAACCTAAGTGGAAACTCTAAGATCTGCTCTGAGTTAGTATAGAATGGCACAAAATACAGTGAACCGACTGATATTGCCAACATTCTGGCAGGCAGGTTTAGTGCAAACTTCACCCTCCTTTCACCCCCTAAAGGGTCCATAACCATACCAGAAGAATGTAGTGCCCCGACAATCACTGACACACAAGTTAAAGCAGCCCTATCCAAAGCCAAAAATACAGCTTCAATGGGACCAGATAGTGTCCCAAGCTGTGTCTTACATGAGCTCCAAAATGAACTAACCCCTCACCTAAACACACTGTTCAAACTCAGCCTGTCTATAGGATACGTACCCATAGAGTGGCGCACAGCAACAGTTATCCCGCTCAACAAAGGTGGAGCCACAATAGACCCTGGGAACTATCGCTCTATAAGTCTGACTAGCCTGGTCTGCAAGGCTATGGAGCGCATCATCATGGAATTTATTAACAGAGACATTGGGAACCTTCAAACATTGGACCCTATCCAGTTTGGCTTTGTTAAGGGCAGATCATGCCTCCTTAACCTGGTGGACTTCTATGAGCAGTTACCATGGCTTTAGATGAGGGAAAGGAGGTCCACATAGCCTACCTAGACCTTGCAAAGGCTTTCAACACCATTCCTCATTCTGTTATTATAGACAAGTTCACCAGCTTGAACATAAACACCTATGTCATGAGCTGGGTTGCCAATTGGCTCACAGATAGAACCCACATGGTGAGAGTTGCAGGTTCTAGGTCCGACTCTAAACCAGTTACAAGTGGTATCCCACAGGGCTCAGTCCTGGGACCCATCCTGTTCATTATATACTTCTCAGAGGTACAGGCAAGCACAGGAGGACTATGGCTGACCATGTTTGCAGAGGACTGTAAACTGGGGGCCATAATTGACTCTCCAGCTGATACAGACATCCTCCAGAAGGGTCTCACTGAGACGATACCTGGTGTCAAAATCATGGCCTCAAGCTAAATGCTAAAAAGTGCATAGTCATCCCCTTTGGAAAAAACAAAGTACCTGAAAACTACCACATACGTGGTAGTCCCCTAAATACAGAAAATGTAATAAGGGTTCTGGGGACCCAAGTAGATAGTAATCTCGCCTTTGATAATCATATTGCCAAGGTGGTTAGAAAATCCTTCTTTGTGGCCCACCTAATCACAAAAGGGTTCGCATCTAGAACAAAAGAGGTTATTGTGCCCCTCTACTGATCACTCATCAGACCCATCATACAGTACAATGTCCCATTTGGGATGTATCTTACAAGACACCTGCTACAGCTGGAAAGTCCACAGAAGTACCTCACCAAGAGGATTACTGGCCTCAAACATATGGTCTATGCAGCCTAACTGAAGAAACTCCAGCTGTACTCAGTTGCAAACCGCTTACTCAGAGGTGATCTCTGCCTGACATACAATGCCATGTCCAACCCAGAATTGATGGACATGCTCCAGCTAAAAAAAAACAAATCCCCAAGAGCCACACGATCTAGGGATCTAAACCTCACCAGAACGATAAATATGACGTGCTGGAGGGATAGATTCCTGTCCCAGAGACTCCCCATGCTTTGGAACAGGATTCCAATCTATATTAGGCAGAACCCCTCACTAACACTCTTCAAGAGAAACCTTGACGAGTGGATGGGAAACAGAAAATTTACCCCGGGGATCACTGCTGTGGCTCTGCTTGACAGAGGCACAGAGAACTAATGGCTCTGCTGGACCGAGGGACAGGGAACTAATCTAAGGGGGCGGCAAAAGCCAACACATTCTGGCTAGGCTTATAGATGCCCTCAGGCAGATAGCCTAGTACTTACCTATGAACCTAAGTCAAAAGACTGCTGCTCATTGTCAACACATGTGAGTGATCATATTTCCTGCACAACAGCTTTTAAAACCTAAACTGGCACAATAGAAATAAAAACACTCTGTCAGGTTCTTTAACTCAGTCTAGGTATATTTCAAGCAAATCATTAGAGTGTGCCTAGTCTCATTCATCACCTGTAGTCTTTGCTCTGTTGCACCTTTTCTACACATCTTCATAGGCCAGTGGGATTTTATAGCAGAAATGACATTCTCTTGTCTCACGGTAGCAAGATCCCTGAAGCTACTGACAGCTTTGGGAAGCAGGTACTGCCATAAATGACTTCTCTAAAGCACTTCTCTCAGTTGCCTCTTCCATCTCCTCACTGGTGACTTACTCCATTACCACAGAATATAATACTGCTGACTCTGACTTCTTTATTGCATTAATTGCATCAATTTCATTTAGTTTTAAAAGTAAGAGAGAAACCTTATTTGTTATCAAATATGTCTTGCAACATCAGTATTAGTAATTGTTGCAACATCCATTTCTTTTTCAAAGCTTATGTCAGAATTTTGCTCAAACATTGTGTCAGTTCTCTTATTTCTCTGTCTGAATGGAAATGAAAAGGAATAAAAGAACAGGAGACTAGGGGTGTTTTAAAATGTCCTGTCCACGTTTCTCCTTCTATGCAAATAGCACCCGAGGTCTTCTTGGACACTGCAACACCTTTCTACTGAGTTAACATGCTCTACAAAAGTTAATTAATTAATGATAGCATTGAATAATTCTAAATCTTTCTTCTTTTAGCCATAAAAAGGGAAACTGAAATTTTATCGAGATTTTTAAAACGAGCATTTATCATTTAAAGTGGAAATACTTATAAAACTGAAAATAGCTGTTTAAAGCCATAATATGTTTTTTACTTCAGGAAAACTATTCATCAGGGAACCATAATTTTGAAAAATGAATATATATACATATATATATATATATATATATATATATATATATATATATATATATATATATATTTTCCTAACAGACAGCATAGTTTAGAAATATTTACAAAAGCATCTCTTCACTTGCTGTGGCCCTAGAATCTTTAGCCAACTGAATCTGAGGAGACTAAAGTTTACAACAGTTCTTTGCAAAAGATACTGGGCAGGATTCACGAAGGCTTGCACGGAGTGTAAGAGACGTGTAACACTCCATGCAAGCCTCGCGATCCAGGAACAGCCCTAAACTCCGTGTAAGAGACCAGCTAAAACGTCTCTTACACGGACTGGGCGTGGACATGCTAAATACCTCACTTGCAGCCGAAAGGTATGCAAATGAGGTATATTAGCGATCCACGAAGCAGAAACCAGCCCGTGTAAGAGACAATTTAGCTGCAGAAATGTACTCAGTTGACAACTGAGTATGTTTCTGCAAAATTCACAACGGAGCCATGTCAGCTCCAAATAAAGGGTGCATATGTGTCAGGCAGCATGCCAATGGCCAAATATGTGGCCATTGGCAAGGTAACCCGATGCAAAAATAATAAAAATATAATTTTTTTTAAACCCAGCGCAGCCCTGCGCAAACGGGCTGCGCTGTATAAAACATAAAAATGAAGGTTATAAACCTACAAATGTGGGTTTTATGCAATACATTGAATGACAATGCAGGGACCAGCAGACCAAAAACAACATGGCCACCGTGTAGTGGTTGCTAAGGGGGGAAGCTGAGTGTAAGACATGTAACTAAGCATTAGAAGGCAATCTCATGTAAATGAGGGTTAGGATACTGAATCTCACAGTCACATAGCAAATGAGCACAGCCTGAGTAGTGTAAGAGATACATAAGGGGGAGGAATAGAGTAGGAAATAGGTGACATCACAGGGGGGAATGGTAGAAAGAAATGCAGTTCATTGGAGGTCAGTGTAACATGACAGATGACAGACACAGATCAGGGAAAGAGGAGTGCCACAAGATAAGTCTGGGAAAGTCAAGAAATTGAAGGTGTACACTGTTACTGACACTAACGTTTCTTGCTGGGCATGCATGCGCATGTGTGCATGCCATGAAGTGCGAGTAGGGCAGTGTGTGTGCATGTAAGGCAGACTGAGCATGTGGGAGCGTGTTGGTAGATGTTTAACACTGTTTGCGCTGTTGTGCGCATGTGTAGGGCAGACTGAGCATGTGGGAGCCTGTTGGCAGACTTGTAAGACTGTTTCCGCTGGTGTGCGTGCTTTTTAACCCAAATAAGCAGATTCTGAACCGTGTAAGCATGTGTGCGCGTGTGTAAGCCACTGTGAGCGTGTTTCTGCTGGTATGCATGTTGCTCCCCCCTGAAGAAACAGAAAGGAAAAAGGAAGCAACAGAATTAGTAGGAAGCTATCAGGGAATACTGCTGGAGCTAGCAGGTGAAAACAATTAGAAGCAGGCAATTACACAGGCAGAATAGTAGCCCAGCCCAGCACTTAAAATTCTGCAAACAACAGTGCAGGATGTTTCTCTCAAGAGAAACTACAAGACAGGAGTAAGCTAATAGAAGTGAAAACTGAAAAAGCTTCACTCAGAGCAGAAATGTTAGGGGCTGCCATAGCTGTCATAATGAGACATAGGCGACTTGCTGAGGGTGGTGACAATGCAGATGGTGCCAGACAACCCACAGTGAGGAGACAGAGAAGAGTGTACAGGCCCAGGGTCACCTACCACGGGTTACATGAGCTGGAGATAGCAGAGCGCTATAGAGTGGACAGAGAGCTCCTGCAGCAAATAGTTGAGCTGCGCAGGCCACGCCTCACACACAGAACCAACAGAGGGGAACCCATCCCAGTGGAAACCAAGGTATGTGTTGGCCTAAGAATATTAGCAACAGGTACCTTCCTGAGACCAACTGGTGATATGATGGGGATATCACAGGCATCAGCCTCCAGGGTACTGCACCAGTTCCTGGAGGCCATGTCAGCACATGTCGGTGATCATGTATATTTCCCCAATGCCTGTGAGGTATTGGCCAGAAATATGCGTCTCTTCCAGCAAATAGCGGAATACCCTGAGGTAGTGGGTGCAATAGACTGCACGCACATATGCATCAAAGCACCAGCCGGTGAGTGGGGTAGGGCCTACATTAACAGCAAGGGCTTCCCCTCCATCAACTGCCAGGTCGTGTGTTATGCCCAGGGCATAATAATGAATGTGTGTGCTGGCTGCCCTGGGAGTTACCATGATTCCCACATCTGGCATTTGACGCAGCTGTACCAGACATTTGCCAATGGGGACATCCCACACGGACACCTAGTGGGGGATGCAGGTTATGCACTGGAGCCGTGGCTGATGACACCCATCAGAAATGCACACACACCTGAACAGGAACGCCGTAATGAGGCACATGCACAAACACGTAATGTAATAGAGTGTGTTTTTGGGCTGCTGAAGTCACGGTTCCAGTGTCTGGACACATCTGGTGGAGCCTTGCAGTACACACCAACTACATGTACCCAAATTGTCATGGTATGTGCTATGCTACATAATATGATCTTGCGAAAACAGCTGCAGCAGGACCAGCATAGGGCTGGGCCAAACAGCCCCCCACCATTGCCAAGGCCATCACAGGCAGAGCGTGACTCAGAGGAGGAACAACCTGAGGCTGCCCCAGTAAGCAGAAGGAGGTGTGCCCAGTATGCCCTGGCCTTGGCAAAGAGGCAACGCATAGCACATACATTGGCTCAGTAGGAACCCTGGGAATGATACCCCCTCTGACTCACTCAAATAATAACATGGATGCCTAAAATGACATGACCTGCTCACAAACATTTACAGGGAGTGTAATATGCACATCCGACAGAGGCAACCCTGCAGCACCACCTGAGGCATGAATGCCATGTGTTAAGTAATGTAACACCATGTACTATATGCACACCTGAGGACCCTTACTAACATCCACCCTCACCAAGCATGAAGCCACAAAATGACGATGGGATGATCAAGTGCAATAACTGGC
Source organism: Protopterus annectens (assembly GCF_019279795.1). Classification (NCBI taxonomy): domain Eukaryota; kingdom Metazoa; phylum Chordata; order Ceratodontiformes; family Protopteridae; genus Protopterus; species Protopterus annectens. The sequence continues at coordinate 614,023,947 of NC_056734.1, read as the reverse complement.
TGAAGTAATGCAGTTAGTCAAAGGGGAGCCAATGTGTTTCAGGCTGGGAAGACATGCGGAGCATGACATGATGCACCACCTGCTAGGGGTGGCGTGCACCTATCAGTCCATGCCCCATGGATACTGGCAAAGCCTGTCAGTACCCACAGCATGCCCTGAATAGGTAAGTCTCAAAACACAAACCCACCTTCATAGGTACCACAAGGGATAGGAACCTAGATGTAATGCTACCCAATGCCAGAAGTCTAAACAGCAAGATGTGTGCAGTGTAAACACACACAGTATGGAGAATGTAGATATCAGTCCTGTAATAGAAAACTGGGTCAAGGCTCACATCAGCACCCTAACACTACCAGGTCACACCTCATACTGTGCTGTACAGCCGCAAAACATGGAACAAGCTACAAAATGAGGGTGACTAGCAATAAATGTCAAGGATAACCACACCTCCATGTTGGTACCACAACAAGAAGCAGCATGGATTAGCCATGGTCAAATACCAATGGCTAAAACCGCCTCCCAGTATATAGCCTGCTGCAGACTACTGTCCTAATACCAGGAACTGCACCTGGCCTATGTTGGAATACATGAATATATCAAGCCCCCCAAAACACATTATATTGCTTGACTGAAAATACCCAGACATACACCAGGAGCATTATACTAGCACCAACACAGTCGGAGAAAAGTTCCCAGAATCCATAAACCAAAATGCCCAGGAACAACGTACCACTCCCACAAGAGGGGTAAGCATACTGGATGTGATAATCAGCAACATGTGTACTGGATGGCAAGATGTGAAGTGTATCCCTCACTGGTAAGACCAGACCATAGAGTAATCACACTGGATATACACATCCCGACCCCAGTCCCTGGCCAGAATACCACAGTGAAAAACATGTGTAAAGCATAGGTTGCACCCCTCCAAACTGATGTGGAATCCACGAAAGGCCCTGTGCAAGTGCAGAATATGGGCACACCGCAGAACCTGTTACACAGGCATTCCATGAACACAGCCAGGAATACTTGGAGTATGCAATCACAAATAACAACAAGACACAATGCCATACACGCAGGCATCTGGCATGCTGGACTCCAGCCATTACCAAACCATGCAAGAGAATGAGGAAGCTACCACATGATAGAGCAAACATAAAAAGGGAAGTAATCACTGATCAGTAGCATGGCAATAAAATATGTCCACACATGCAATCCACTAAGGCCAGCCACAACAAGTGGAATCTGTGAATCCAGAGGCAATGTGACACCTGTCCCAAGTACACAGACAACCCACAACTCCACCCAATAAATACAAATATATGTGATAGATGCAACCATGTATCCAAACTGGAGGCTGAGCTCCCCAACTCAGTACTGTCAAAACTAGTCAGGAGGAGAATGTAACCACATACACCACAAACCCAGTCCCACATAGACCTACCACAACTGTAAACCAAACACATAAACACAGAAAAACATTCCCGGAGGCCCTAATTACAAACACACCACACCAACAGAAGCCTCCAAAGCAGATCACAAGCAACCACAACCTCCAAACATAGCTCATGCAACACATAGTACACAAAGCTGGTGTGCCAAACAGTCACAGGCCAGAAGGAGAAACAACATGCCTGATACAGTTGTAATAGGTGTCTGTATAGGCAGACACAGTGCTGTCCCACTCACCAGACTGAACAAGGGAAAGGGTACAGTAAGCTGCCTGTAGGCTGCCACAATATGCCACATAACACAAGTACGCAGGTCACCCCAAAGCAAGCAAAAATATGATGCAATCAATGTCCATGCTGGTGTGAATGACCTGAGATGTACCTCCCTGGACTACATGAAAAGAGACATGGATGAGCTCTCTGAGTATGTACCCCAGGCCGGTATGACACTGGCCGTGTGCAGCATCCAACCCTCACCAAGAATGATGCCACAGTACAAACACAGAATGATCATCTTTAACAGGTGGCACAGTTACAGCTGTCAGTCCAAGAGGGTCTAATGTCTGTCTGCTTGAGATGTCATGCATGACAAGCCATGCTGCTGTTCCAGGGATGGCTTGCACCTGTTACCCCTGTGTGTTTGGATACTGGATAAGGCCTTTGCCACCTCCATAGAGCTGTATGTAGGCAAGGCCAAAAAGACTACCCACCACCCTAGAAAACATAAGTGGTAAGAAACATAAGGGTAATGCTGACCAATGCCAGATGTGTACACTGCAATATGCATGCCCCTGAGGCACTTCCCAGTATGGAGAACATCGATGTCTGTGCAGTGACAGAAGCCTGTTGCAAGCCTAGTGATAGCACACCAGCACTACCAGGTTATACTACATATCATGCGTTATGGGCCCAACACCTGGACCAAAACATCAAAGGAGGGGGAGAATCCATATGCAGGACAGACACCCATATGGCTAGGTAACTGACAATGCACAAAGCAGCGGAGACCACCCATGTGCACCTAAGTGTAGTCAAAACTGCTGTACAGTCTGTAGCATGTGACAGACCACACTCTCACACACAAGAACTCCACCCAGACATCCTGAAGACACTGGACAGTATGAATGTCCCACCAAATACCAGACAAGGTACTCACAAATTACCACATAGGTGGTAAACCATTATGTATGCAAGGAGTAATCAGGGACCTAGAGACACAAGTCGACAGTAATCTGTCATGTGACACTCTCAATGCCAATGTGGCTAGGAAGATTGTTGATATTGGACACCGTATTATGAAAGGATTCACATCTACATCAACAGAGGTCACTGTGCCCCTGTACTGTTCCCTTATCAGACCCATAATCTAGTACAATGACTCATATGGGATGTACCGTACGTGACACCTGCAGCGGTTCGGAAGACCTCAAAGGTACCCCACCAAAAGCATAAAGGGTGTGAAATATATGTCATATGCTGCCTGGCTGTAGACACCCCAGCTGAATGCAGTCACAGATGGCCTACACAGAGGCATTGTCTGTTGTACAAGGCCATGTCCAACACAGGAATAATGGACATGCTCCACCACAGGAACTCAAAGCCATTGGAGCTGTGAGAGTGACAGATGTAAGCCTCAACACATAATGAAATAGGACGTGCTGGAGGGACAGATACATAACCCAGAGGCTCCCCACACCCAGAAACAGGATCCCAATCCATGTTAGGCAGAGCCCCTCACTGACACCCCTCAACAGGAATATTGTCAAGTGGATGGATGATCGTACATGTATACTGGGGGTCTTCACTGTGTCACGACCAGACAGAGGCACAGTAAAGAAAATCATAAATGGCCATAATAGTCACATAGCAATGGGCAGCGAAAGACACACACACTCTGGCTTGGCTTACTAATGCCCTAGGGTGGATAGCCTAGTATGAACCCATGAACCTATGAAGATACAAATTGTACAGGACACTAAGGATAATCACAAGGCTTACTTAACTGATGGTAGGAACCATGTTGGGAATCCACAGATATGCTCCAAATCACACAGATATTACAAACAACATACCAAACTCACACACATATTGCTAACATACAACCTGACAGGTGCAGTGCAACCCCCCCCCCCCCCAGAATGCAAATATCTATCCCAGCAGACTGCTGGTCCCCTGACATTGCAGATGCTGAGGTAACAGCCATCATCTGCAAAGCAAAACACACAGCAGCAAAGGTATGTGATGGTGTCTTGGGCTGAGGCCAACATGGACTCCAAGAATAATGGAATGCCAAATCACACTACTGCCCAATGTCAGCCTTACCACAGGATATGTACCCAAAGAGCAGTGTACAACAACAGTGGTCCTTCACAACAAAGGTGTTGCCTGAATGGATACTGCAAACTACCACCCCAGGATCCTGACAAGCTTGGTCTGTACAGCTATGGAAAGGATCAGTATGTACCGCAGACATAAAGCTATTGTGGACCTACTGATACTGGACCCTACACAGTGTGGCTGTTGTAACTGCAGATCCTGCCCCTAAACATGTTTGACCCATTTGAAGCAGTCATTAAGGTCATTGATGAGGGCAATGTGGTCCACACAGCGTAGCTGGACCGTGCATATGCTTCTAGACAATACCCTACGAGTTCAGTATGGATATGTTCACCAGCTTAAATATATACCCCTATGTCAGTAGAGGGGTTGCAAACCAGACCAAGGACAGAACTGACATGGTTGGACATGCTGCATCCATGTCAGACTACAAAGCAGATATGAGTGGCATCCCACAAGGCTTGGTCCTGGGCCCCCCCCCATTCTGTATATATATGTCCCATAGGTATAGGCCAACATGGAAGGACAGAGACTGAACATGTATGCAGAGGAGTACAAACAGCCCACCATATCCGAACCCCAGCTGACACAAGCAACCCACAAAAGGGCCACCTACAAACAGACAACTGGAGCCATAGCCATGTCAGCAAGCTAATTGCAGAACTGTGTATAGACAACCACCATGGATATACAGTAAGTGCCCACAAATTACCACACAGGTGTTAACCCATTACGTACCTAACGTGTAATGACAGACCCGGGGACAAAAGGTGATAGATATCCTGCACTGGACAAACATGTGGCTGTAGTGTTGGCAGAAACATGCCATATACCCACCCAATCATGAAGGTTGTCAGATGTAGATAAGGGGAGGTCACTGTAGCTCTGCAGTCATCCTTCATCAGCGTCACAATTGACTACAATAGCCCCTATGGGATATACCTCAGCAGACACCTCCATCAACTGTAACGTCCACAACAGTACCCCACCAGGAGTAGCAAAGAGCATGAACAGATGCCATGTGTTGCCTGAGTAAACAAACTGCAGCCCCACACACTGCCATACTGCCCAGCTACAGGCAAGCTGTGCCTGATGTATGAAGCCATGTCCAACCTGGAATCAATGAACATGCTGCACCTTGTACAATCTGAATGGCAGTGAGCTATGCACGTGAGAGACCTGAACCCCAGCACTGACATACATAGGACAAGCTGCACAGAATGATCCATAACACAGAAGGCACCCCCACTCTTGAGTAAACTCCCGGTACAGGTTAGCCAGAGAGTCACCTATCAACACCCCTCAAGAGGAATCCGGATGAGTGGATGGGAGATGGTAGGTTAACCCTGGGTATCACTGTTATGTCAGAGGTAGACTGAGGCACAGTATATTAACCATGACATATGTCATGGCAAACTCCAGTTACAATGTGTGTCGAAGGACAAACACACCCTGTGACTAGCATCACAAATGTCCTAGGGAACATCGCTAGTGTTTGCCAATGTCCACCTATGTTGTGGAATACACTACCAATGTTGGACGAGCCTGGTGTAGGTAGTCCATATCTGAACATAATGCAACATGGTCATATGTGCACAACTGGCCCCTACACAGTCTGTTGTGCTCACTATGAAGATGTCAAGCAGTGATAGGGCTAAAGCCCAGGATACTGTCCACCACAGTGAAAGTACTGAACCAGTAAACTATACGGTACTACAGTTTTAGGTCATTATGAAAGTATGTTCACAACTGTCTGCAAAGTATCCCATGCAATCCCTGCAGGCACAGTATAATCCCTGTTGTGGCAGACATGAAGCAGTTGGCCAGTTAGTACACAACATGACACCCAACACACAACCATAAATGTGAGATATTGTTGAAGTTCACACACACCCAAATATGTGGTGGACTTCAGAGTGCAACAACTGGAAAGCTCACACTGGGCATGCTCGCACACTTTGTTAAATGAGGCATATGTCAGACAACATGCCATGGAAAGGCTGAACTGGGCATGCTCACACACTTAGGCCATATCTCCGTTTAGCAGTTGGCCACACATATCTGGTATTTGTACGTGTCATTCCAGGAACCAACCTTAACACAGCAATCTGCCCAGTGCACACAGTAAATGACTACAGAGACATAAGTGATATAGTGGATCGCCGTCATATGCAAACATCTTCCACAGATACACAAGTTGGTCATAGGAACAGGGAATGCTATGGCAATAAAGACCTGCAAACAGTAGAACAGCACAACAAATATTGTGCATCTGACAATTGAACATATGGGTGTAGAGGTCAATACTAGGCTTTCTGCCCTAGGGAATGACAGCTCAGCCAGAGTGTGCTTGGCATCTGCATCCCCAGTACAGTAGGCTACTGTGCCACTGTAAAGTAGGTCACATAAGACAACTTGTGAGGCTAGTGAGCTGTGCCTCTGTCAAGCAGGGGCACAGTGGAGATCCCAGGGTTTGAATGTGCTAAGCCACAGCCATGTTGTTGGTGTATGCTGGGAGAGGGTTGCTGAGGATCTCTAACTGTATGTGGCCATCAATAACAGACTGAGGGGAGCCCTATCTGCATTGTCTGGACAATTCCACTGTCAACACTGTGTTGTGATGATTATGTGTGGATGAAGTGCCATGCCGGAACTGTTCACAGATGTCCTCCCTCTGTGGGCTACATCTCTGCAATGTATTAGCTCACTCTGTCTGTTGGATGGCTCATATATGGCTGGTGTACACCTGACAGGTGTCTTGTTGTGGAGCAGTCATGGGTATATGTGGGATAGCATGATCAATGCAAACCGTACACATGCTCATAGAATGCAATTGCCAAGGATTATGCTGAGTGGCCAGTATAGTCCCCCAGCATGGGTCCTTTGAAGTCGTCCACCCCAGTCTTCACAAGTGTAGAGTCTGCTTGTGCTAAATACAGTTTGTGTGCAGTGACAACCTTGCCTGGGGGTGGGGATGGGATATGGATGTCCAGGGAAAGGTGGGTATGGTCAGATATCAACAATGGTGGTCTACCTCTGGTGTGGAACAGTGAGTACCCATGCTGCAGATGGACAGGTGCAATATGTATTCCCCCATGTGGCTGCGGTGTGTGGTTCTGCCATAGCACATGGACCCACAAATTGTAGTGTCTGTAGGGTAAAGTGGTAGAGGCCTGAGTAGTTCTCACACACAATATGCCTGTACCTGATGTTAACAACTGGAATGGTGTATGTGAACACCTGCATATCCCGGCACTGTTCCCAGGGAAGCTAAGTGTGTGTTCTGGATGTGGGTGTGGTGTTCTGGACTGGTTGTGTTGTGTGTTACAGGTCCTGTGGTCACGAAGCATGGTATAGAACATAACCTGCCAGTGCGATGTGCATATCTGACCCTGACATAGGTGGCTGCAAATGCATATATATGCTATCCCCCACCTGACAAGTAGTACTAGATGTACATACCTCTGTAGAAATAAAGATGTCAGCACCCTGTAAATACTGCAGGTGCAGACCAGATGCCCAGTAATTTGGTTAGCGCGCTCTGCTAATGCATCTTCCTCAAGTGTCATAATATAGGTAGGTAGGAGTTCGAACCATGCAATTGCTCAGTGTGTGTATGTGTGTGTGTGTGTGTGTGTGTGTGTGTGTGGGTGAGGGGGGTTGATGTGTGTGCAAGTCTGTGTGAGGAAGATATCCCTTTTGGCAACTGTGAAAGCACTCTACAGGATGCACATTCCCCTATCTAAGCACGGATGATGCCAGAACCCTATAAGTACAGCAGGAGAAAGAAAACCTCCCAATAATTCAAATAGTGCGCTCTGCTAATGCGTCTATCACGAGTGTCATAACATAGTTAGGTAGGGGTTTGAATCCTGCAACTGCCCAGTGTGTGTGGAGGGGTGTTAGTGTGTGTGCAAGTCTGTGTGAGGGAGATGTCCCTTTTGGCAACTGTGAAAGCACTCTACAGGATGCACATTCCCCTATCTAAGCACGGATGATGTCAGCACCCTATAAGTACAGCAGGAGAAAGGAAACCTCCCAGTAATTCGAATAGAGCACTCTGCTAATGTGTCTCTCTCAAGTGTCATAATATAGTAAGGTAGGAGTTTGAAACCTGCAAGTGTGTGTGTTTGGATGTGGGGAGTTTGTGTGTGTGCAATTCTGTATGAAAAACATGTGCTTTTATGCAGTCAGGAGATCACACTACATGATGCACATTACCCTTTCCAAACAGTGATGATGTCAGCACCCTATACATACAGCTGGAGAAGAAACACCTACCAGTAATCCGAATAGCGCAGTCTGCTACAGCATCACTCTCAAGTGTCATAACATAGTTAGGTAGGGGTTTGAAACTTGGAAATGGCAAGTGTGTGTGTGTTTGGATGTGGGGAGTTTGTGTGTTTGTGCAATTCTGTATGAAGAACATGTTAGTTTTGGCAATCAGGAGATCACACTACCTGATGCACATTACCCTTTCAAAACACTGATGATGTCAGCACCCTATAAGTACAGCCAGAGAAGAGAAACCTCCTACTAATCCGAATAGTGCGCTTCACTAATGCGTCTCTCTCACGTGTCGTGACCTAGTTAGGTAAGGGTATAAATCCTGCAAATGGCAAGTGTGTGTGGGGGTAGAAGGGTGTGTGTAAATGCAAGTGTGAGAGAACAGATCCTTTTGGCAAATACTACAATACACCAGATGCTGCATATTCCCCCAGTAAACACAGGGGATGTCACCACACTATCAGCACAGCCACACAGGGCTAGTTGGCCAGGAATGCCAATAGTGCGCGCTGCTACTGGGTCTATTACCATTGTCAGAGTACAGATAGATATGTTCTGGTAACCCACAACTGCCACATGTGGTTGTGTCACACATTATGACCTTGTGTGGGTCTTTGTGTATAACAATGCATGCCATTGCCTAAACCAGCAATGGCAGTGCACACATGATGTATGTGTGTGACACATACACATAAATACCTGTGACCTGCAATAGTTACCATGTGTGACACATGCCTCGAGTGGATAAATGGTATTTGCAATGCATAACAATATGACTGTCTGTTACTGTGCAGGGGCCGCACGCGGTATGTGTCTATACAGTGTGGGTGTATATGGTAAAATACCTACAGCAGGGGATACACATCTGGTCTGGCCCATATAGTCTACATGTAGTCGATGTACAGGTGCTGTATGTTCCCACCTGTTGTGGGAGTGGTAACATGTCATTCCACTGCAATTCAGTTACCACATGCTGGGAACCCTTCAACTAGTGTGTTGTAGCTACAGTAATGCTCACGCACAATGTTTGGCTGGATGCAGTTCAGCCATATAAAGACAGTTCTTGAGATTGTCATATTGCCAGTGTTGCTATGGAGGATAGGTGGGTTTCCTGTGTATGGGAGGGTTGTGTGTGCCAGGCTATGAACCAGATGGCAGTCCGACACACTGTTAGCTGCACATGACTAGGCCCTGATGCTTTGTGCTGTGCCAACAACCTGGAGGTGTGTGTATCTGTGGTGCCTTGGGATACCACCCCCCTGTCCATGTGTGTTACATGTGTAGGGGACGACAGGCATGGTATGAGGTATAACCTGGCAGTGATGGGTTGCACCTGTGAGCCATGAATCAGGACTCTGGTACTGCACAGACATTGCAGTTAACCGTGCTGAGGACAGTGTCCAGTGCATGCATCTTGCGGTGTACACTGCTGGTGTTGTGTAGCATCACTGTTAGTGTCCTATCCTGTGTGATACCCACGGAGGTGGCTATGTAATCCATGTCCTGCAGCATAAGGCAGTATGTGTGTATCAGGGGCCTTCGCCAATATACATTGGGCCATGGGTGTCACGTGCAAGCTGCCCCTCGCACATCATTGTGGCTTCCCTAGCATGTAAGCACACGTTGACAGCCAGTGGATACCCTATGAATGACATTGGAGACTGAGCAGAATGTAGACATAGAACACCCTTCCTACATATAGTGGTAGCATACCTGGTGAGGGTATGATGGCAACCAAGATCAGGCTCATACTGGCCCATGCCACATGCTGAGAGATCCCTTCTATGTTCCCTATCATGTAGTCCAGGGAGGTTTGTCTCAGGTCATCCATAGTGGCATGGTCAATGACTGAGTCATATGTGTCCATGCCTCTGACTGACCTGTATGCATGTGTTTTGTGGTGGACCATAGTGCCCCAGAGGCATATCACTGTGACCTTCACCATGTACAGCCTGTTGAGCGGGACCCCACTGCAGCGGCCAAGAGAGGTACCTGACACATCTGTAGCAGGTGTGTTGTGTAGCCCTACAGGCTGTGAGTGTGTGGCACATGGGATGTGTGTGCCATGTGTGGCTTGTGCTCCATTCTGACATAACATATGCCTGTGTGCCAGCTGCAGAGGTGTGTGATGCTCAGGCAGGATGCTATTCTGAGTCCCCAAGTATGCCCCAGTGTGTTCAGCGTGCTGTCAGTGCGTGTCTATGTCTGACTGGTATTGTAGTCACTGTAGTATGACATGCCACCTGACAGGGTATGGCATTACTGGGTTCAGAGTACTCAGTCCCCAGATTGGCTATGTGGTGGCATCCCACACATGTGTTGTATGTTCCTGGCCAAGGGTGATGGTTGACTGCATAAATGTGGCAGCTGTGACATTGCCACATGACTCACATAAACCACAACTGGACCATAGAGGTGATTCACAGGTTACCTTTGCACATGCTAACCTAGTAGGGTGATTGCCATGGTGAGTACCAACACATAGGGCCAATGGGGAGCAACATACTGAAGGTGTGTATGTGTGGGTGTACTGCTACTGTTTCATAGCACTGGCATATATGACTGCACACGTGGGTAAATGCCAGGTAAGACATGTGCAATGTGCCACAGGCAACGTACATGCGAACAGGACAGACAGTGATGTTCTGTCATGTGTAAACTTGACATACGTATCGTACACTATGCAGATGTCACTAGGAGACCACAGAAGCACTGTAACTCTGCAGTGCAGGTGGAAGCAGTGTTCCAGGGAACCCCAAGCGAACATGCATGCAAACAAAGCTACAGTAAGCAGGGCTGGAAGTAGTCCATTGTACAACAAAGAAGGGGTAACACTAACAGTAGGTAACAGTGCAAATATGTAGGCACTATCAGCATGTACCCAGGAATGCACAGCGCAGATGCCTATGGTAGAACTGATATTATGTCATAGTTAATTGTGATTTGGATTACATTGGTTGTGCACACATATCAACATGTGCAAACATCCACATTGCATAGTCGTTGTGGGTAACTTGCCACCATTACTGTACATGTCCATCATTGCGTATCACTACTTGCATTAGCTTCCCCCCCTGTGCTACCCATGTATGTGGCTATCTGTTGACATCCTTACCACCGGTATGCAATAATGTGCAGCTGTTACACTTTGGTACGTACTATGGGTGCAGATAATAATTCAGGACAGTCATACGGTTACTGCATCAGGCATACTGGGATATACACACAGTCATATCAGCACACTGTACTGTTACCAACATGATACTACTAATACACTTCTATGTAGTCACCCTGTGCATCAGCAACGTGTTTACCTGTTCCTGCACTGATGTTGGAGATTGCAGGAGGTGGCACAGTTTCATCATATGCACAGGGTGTGAATTAGGTATACCTGAGTCTGCCACTGATACCACCAATTGACATGTGTGTGTATGTGTGTTGGTGAGGGACAGCAGTACAGGGTGGGGCACTGCTGGTGCAGTGTGTGCATGTATGTGGTAGCCCTAGGTGTTAACATTTTGCATGTGTGTATGCACGCACACAGTTCCACCTCATGGCTGCCATATACAGGGGTTTGTGGACAGCCACAGACTGCACCTGGCAGTTCATACTGATCAGTGTCTGTGGGCACGGACATGGTACCTGTGCCTGGCATGGGTGCTATGGACCATATCCGGTACTAAGCCAGACTGGGTACTGTCATCAGAAGTGGGATTGTGTTGACTGGACACAGGTCCCTGTTGGGACTGTCCAGAGCCACTTGCACGTGGTCTCCTGGGGCGTTCTGATGACAGCACAGACCCAGCATTGCTGGGGCTGCTGCTGGCACTATGGGGGTGTGCGCGGGCCTGTTGTCATCTGCGCCGACTGCCAGCTGCTGCTGCTGTTGCTGGCATGCGGCCACATCGACGCCGCAACCGCCCACCATTGCCCTGGCTCATGGACATTTGGTTGTGGAACTGCTGTAATATGTCCCCACAATGTCTGTCTATGACATCAGTGAAATTACGGATAGCATCCGCGATGTCACGCATACTGTCAGTCATGGCTGTGCGACATGCTCTCATCTCCCTCAGACCCTGCCTGGTGTACCTTTCCATAAGCGACTGTGCCTGCATGACAGCCCGAAACATAGCTGAGGTTGACAGACCTCTTTGGGCAAGTCTGCAAGAGGCAGTACGCCCACGGATGCTCCCACGAGAACCCATGAGCAACTGTCTGTGTGGTACCATCGCAGGACCCTGCCCATGGCTGCTGTGTGGGGAAGCATATGCCACAGATACCACATTACCCTGGTCAATGCCCACTGTATCCTGTCCATCACCTAGGGACAATGGTGACAAAGGCTGTACTGGCAGGATGACTGTGCACAATGATGGGGTTGACAGCTGTGTGCTGTCAATTGGCTGACCAATGGTGGACCCTGACGCACCTTCCTGTGCCATTACACAGATATCATCATTACCAGTACCTGTGGCACCAGATTCAGGTTCCCTGCTGCAGGACACCAGAGCAGCACCAGAACCTGTGGGAGGAAGACAGGAAACACAGTTTACAGTGTCCACACAATGTTACCAGTGATGCACTTATGCACACATGCACACATGGATACATGCACACAGGCACACAGGCACACACATGGACACGTGTACACATGCACACATGCACACGTGGACACATGCACACATGCACACATGCACACATCCACATGTGGACACGTGTACACATGCACATATGCACACATGCACATGTGGGCACAGGCACACATGCACACGTGGACACAGGCACACCTGCACACATGCACACATGCACACCCCGCAGTATACACACAGAGCACTACTGAGTTACACTAGTATTACTAGCACTATCAGGACTATTATAGGTATTGTTAAACACACTCACCAGCATGGATGGCCTGCCTTGCTGTAACACCGGAGGGACCTGCAGAAATTAGGAGATTAATGTCAGTGGGCACAACTGTGCCATTGATACTGCATATGATACAGTGCAGTAGTACACCAGTTGCCTTTCACACGTCAGCTGCTGATATTGCCAATATCACACCTGCACAATTACATACTATGTTGACAGCTACATACCACGGATACACCTTACACATGCATAAACTAACAGTGTACAGAACAGTCAAGTGTACATATGGCATATTACCTGCACACTCCATGTCGTGCTGCTGTGTGGATCCAGCCTCCATCATGATGCAGGTGTATTGCTGTTGCTGTTCTGGGGCTGGAGCCACAACACTTAGGAGTAGCCCCTCCAGTCTGGTGAGGGGGGGATGTGTGGCCACCCCACCTCCTGTGGCAACCTGTTGCCTGTGGATATCCGATGCACGCTGACGGACATTTCTGATTAAATCACTGCAGTGATGTCATACCTGCTCATATGTCCTATTATGCGTGCCAATGTCATTTACCCTACGGACAAGGTCTTGCCACAGTGCAGCCCTCTCCTGCTGATTCTGGCTGGTGCAGGAAAACAGTATGTCATAATCCTGCACCAGGCTCTGGTGTATCTCCTCATCTTCCGCTGCAGAGTAGGCGGGATTACGCTGATGCGCCATCTCCCTGGAAGAGAACACAAACAGAATATCAGCAGACTATGTCAGCAATATATGGCACACATACTATACATGATACTCAAGTGTAGTGATATACTACTACTCCCATATGTTGCATGTGTGTGTCTCGTGCTGGATACACAAGTACATGGCCAGATATCAGTGCTCAGCCAACACCTGTGCAACAATACCTGCCACATTCCATACAACATAGTAGCATGCCCCATCGGTCAGCACACTGCGACAGGTCCAATGCACAACCTCACTCTGGGGGTTCATACCAAGGTACTGTATGTGGAACGCCATCCACTAGTGTGATCTGGACACAAGTTACTTGGCCTAGATATACATATCCCACCACCACCAGCACAGTAGACTACTTTGATATGTATGTGATTAGACAGTTATTCACTTCTTAGGACTTAGATGGTATCCATGCAGCCCACTGGGCCAGTGGAAGCCACAACCCACACTGCTGACCCCTTTGCGAATGTTTACCATGGACATCCCACAGATTGCATGGAACTTGCACACACATTTCTAACCCAGACCCTATGCACAAAGGTTAGGCATCCTGTCCAGTGGACCTCAGCCAGAGGCAGATTGTATAGCAATAGCAGGAGGCTACTGCAGGACAGAGCAGATTCACATTAAGGGAAGGCATCTGTGGTCAGCACTGGCAATACGCTACGGTCTCTCATAACAACGGCCACGGCCTACTCTGGGAGGGAAATGGCCACAAACACTATAGATAACTCAAGGCCTTCTTCAGTTATGTTACACATATGGACCAAACGCCTCAGATATGCTCTGAGTTAATACACACCTACTTAACATTCACCGAACACACAGATATTGGCAACATTCTTGCAGACAGGTTCGGTGCATGTATCCCCCCTCCTTCTCCCCCACAAGTAGAAATACATATCACAGCTGAATGTAACCTCCCTATCATCTCACATGTCCAGGTGAGGGCTGCCCTCAGCAAAGCAGAACACACAGCATCACTGTGACCTGATGGTATCCCTGGATGTGTGCTATGTGCACTCCAAGAGGACATATAACCGCATATAAGACTGATATTTAACCTTGTCCGTACTACAGGATATGTACCTGAACACTGGCATACAGCAACAGTGGTCCCACACCACTAAGGAGGCACCTCTGCTGACCCTGGGAACTACCGCATCATAAGCATAACCGGCCTGGTCTGCTACGCTATGGAATTATTCAGTATGGGACGCATATACAGCTATATTGGGTACCTGCAGACACTTGTTCCCGGCCAGTTTGCCTTTGTGATGGGCTGACCCTGCCTTTTGAACCTGGTTGACCTTTCAAAACAGTCACTACAGCCATTGCTGAGGGCAACGCACAGACAACTGCTGCCAGGATCATGGCCTAACACTGACTGACATGTAATGTATAGTAATCCCCTTTTAGTGGAACTACGTACACACAACATATCACATGGACATACCTATAGATACAGACCTATGACACATTTGGAGGGTTCACAGTATGCAGACTATTAACCTGCTACTTTACATTACCTGTGTTTGTCGCAGCTGGTTGCGTTACCACTACATCTGCTTCCTGCTGCTGCTGGCACGGCTTGCTACTGTCACTGCTGACAGCTTAGACTCAGTGTGTAGCGTGTTTTTTTTTTTCTCTCACTCTCTGTCTCTGTCTCTGTCTGTCTCTCTCCCTCTGTCTGCCTCCAGACAGTGCAATGAACGTATTGCATGTGTGGAGTGTTAGTACAGGATGCTTTTGTAGGTATCTGCATAGGTCCATGTGATGGCCTCTGCACCAATTGTAAGCCAGCATTTGCTAATTGCATGCAGCCAGTTGTGTACTGATTGCAGTTCTCACTGTGATTTCAGGACAGTGCTAAAAAAGGGTATGTGAGATAGGGGTTGCCCTTTCAGATTATAAGGGCGGGGACCATGCTGGTATGCTGTGGACACTGTTCTGTGAGTGTAAAGGTTAGTATCTCTCTCATGATTCAGGCTGTGTTGTAGATTCACTTTTCTCCATTCCTCTCTCCTGTTCCCTGTAGTAAGTGTGTATGCACAATGACACCTACAACTAGATATATATATATATATATATATATATATATATATATATATATATATGTAAATATACATGCATTTATATATGTACAGTAACTGACATTATTACCTACTAGCTACCAACTAGCATGGCTGTTTCTGTTCACACACTACTATTATGGAAATCCACTAGTTTTGACAGTAATTCTACATGACATGCTTTGTGTACTACACATCCTATATTCCCTTTACATTCATTCCTACTATTACATGATATATTTATTTTAGCACAATGTTCTTGTATAAGAGTCATGGCTTAGTGGTAGGTCATGCAGACTACTGTTTCCTGGGTTCGGGACTGACAGTGGGATTTTATTTTGCTTTTAAACTGACTACAGGACCTGTCAATCAGAGTGACTAAGGCACTTTTAAGCAGTTGTAACCGGGTTAGTGCTGGGTTGTGCGGAGCTCACGCATGCGCACTGGCGTTTAGCTCCACGCACACACGCGCACACCCGCTTACAACCGCTTAACAGTGCTTACTCTGGCACACCAGCTATTTTCTTTGAAAGAAATGAAAATGGGGAGACAGGAAAGTAGTGAAAAAGGGGTCATAAAGAGGGTAAGACAGTAGGGAAACAAGCTTGGGATTTGCAGGAGGGATGCAGGTAAGGCCCATAGCTGCCCACTTCTTCATCAGCAACAGCTGTGCATATGTATCTAATTTGGTGTGACATTTGAAACCTTCCACCCCTGAGAGAGGTGTCAGGACAACAATAATACTTGTTGTACAGCCAATTGTAATTGATAATTTCCATGTCCAGCAAACATGTGTGTGGAATGGGCAGCTATGTATGAGGCGGAATTTTTTTGTGGGTACAGAGTGCCCTTTTTTTTTTTTAGGTGAGAGTGGTATGTCAGGTGAAGGAAGTCGGTATAGCTAGGGAGGTAGGTTGGGTAGGTAAACAGACAAGACAAACAAGATGCATACAGGGGCGGTGTATGACACGTGTGGGGGGGGTTACACAATTGACGGGGACGGAGGTTTGGATATCCAAAGCCCATGAGCCCACAGATGGCAACAGTGGAACTGATATCCCCACCCATGGGCAGTTGCCACTGTTCCTTCACTGCCCAGGACGGGGCTGTGCTGGGGGCTGTGTAGGCCGGGCAACAGGCATGCCTGTAAGTTGTGCCACCTGTGTCTCAAGCTGGTGTAGGGGCCCAAGAACAGAGTCCTGGATCTCCCTATGCACCACAGTCTGGACGCTATGGAGGGTGAGTGGTGGTTCTCCTCCGGCCACACTTGCAGAGGGGGGATGAGCCCCATCCCCTGCAGCGCTTCCACCCGCAGGTGGCACAGGGCCACCGGAGGAGGGTCCAGACTGGGCACTAGTGCCAGGTGCACTCGCCAGCTGAGGTGGGAGAGGTGGGTCCGCTGGAACCCGCCTTCCCTGTCGTCCTATGTTTTGCATGATGTCATGACAGTTTGGGTTAGTAACATATAATACCATTCACAATTAGTTGTAACAGCATGCATTAGTATTCCCATTAACCAAACACCCAGATATTCACACCATTGAACAGCGAGCATAACACATGCATAATTTGAACAGCAATACACAGTCCAACAACATGCAGGGTTGATTGATGGCAACAGGCCATCAGGTTTGGATGTATGAACAGGGCAGATGCATCAACGGACATGCAAATATTTATGACCCAACAGGACAAATGTCCAGGGGTGTTAATTGTGATTGCACATACCATTTTCACGTGGAATGGGTTATATGTGGTTATAGGGCGGGGTGATGAAAATAATATTAACACCTTCAAATACCAATACATATGCTGTACATTTCTAATAACCGCAGATATATACACACTACTGTTCTAACTACAGTTTCCTATATGATAACTAGTTCAATTTATTGATAGGACTGTCACTGCTACATCAATATACATTTCATTGTTCTTCATAAACATTCATATCTGGCTTTGTTCAGCTACATCATCCTGCAACATTTGCTTTATATAGCTATAGACAACTGTGGATGTTTGGTATGTCAGACAATCATACTATCTGCATATTGCAACATATCCAGATTTTGGGATACACATTCCAGCTGCAGCAACACTTTGAACAGATTTCGCTGTTTGGTTTTGCTTCTCACATGCATTTCATTCTGTACTGACTGCAGTATACTTTATTCAGGGGTTATTACTACTTTACTGGTGGATTCCTAACACTTTCGCACACTCTCTCACTTGTTTTCATTTTACTATTCAGGATGGTACTTACTTCTAGGCTTTATTGACATGTTTTTCCTGTAGTTATTACAATCCTTTCCAGCAGTCTCACTTATGTCATGTTTCAGTATTTCAACAGGGGTATATTTCACACATGTGATTTGCTCATCTTCTGCAGCTGTACTTTTCAGCCTGCTGCAGGTTGTGTACTATTATATTACAGGTGGAGCATCTTTATTTCAGACTTTGTTTCAGACATTTTCATTTTTCTGTTTGGATTACAGACTGCAACACACTTTTGTAATCAAGCAATTCTTGCAAACACTCTTACACTTGTTACTTGCACATTCTATTTCTTAGTGACTACACTGCACTCTTTTGCTAACTGTCATACTTTTATATTTCTTTACAGTTACTGGGAGAGGATTACTGACCTGCCTGGTGGCGCAACCGCACCAGCCTATCGCCATAGGCTCTGCGGTTCACAGAACGGACACCTGCAGCTGTAATATAAATGAAGTAATATTGGAATACACATCTCCATAATATCAGTTAGTTTAATTTCTTACATACATAATTACATGTAGCTTACTCAGTAGTGGGGCGTTGGGCATTTTCCGGGCCTCCTGGATCCAAAGCTTCAATTGGTCCTGCTTGCGTCTCTTCAGGTCCGCATGGTGGTGACGAACCTGCTCACCAGTCCTTGGAATCCCTGTGGCACTGGTGAGATCATGAGCCAACCGGTCCCACGCCTCAGCCCTATATGCTCCCCACAGGATGTGGCCCTGCATGAGTTGGGCCTCATGATTGTGGACTAGGAGCCAGACCATGTATCTGGACTCCTCAATGCCCCACCTCTGTGCTCGAAAGCAACTACCCTCACCTACTCCTGTCATTCTGGCTGCAAGTCAGTTCTACAATCGTTTATGCTGTGTATTCCCGCCTATGGGGCTTATATAGGCCGTTTTTCCCGCACATATCGCTGATTGGCCATTTTGGAATTGTATCAACTTCACAAAACCTGCTTTGTCATGCTCCACTTTGTATTCATTCCTATATATTTGCTATTACTGCATTTATAGGTACTGCTGTCATGGCTTAGTGGTTCAGTACCTTGACTATGGTGTGTAGTATCCTGGGTTCAAACCTGGCCACTGCTTTTTATTTTTTATGACTGTCTAGACAGGCTGAGGGGTGTGTCTGTGTAAAGGCAGTTTTGATACGGCTTGCTCAACATTGCCCGTTGGTTAGCTTGTTGGCGCTGTGCGCAGCTCCGCGCAAACGGGGTACGCTGGTTTACGCCTCATTTGGCTATCAGCACGCATATTATGCTCAGCTCAGCTAGGGGCACACAGTTTCAGCATGTTAAACCACTGCTCACCTACGGGCACTCATTTTGCACCTGTTAAACCACTGCTCACCTACGGGCAGATGCACTCACCTTGTTAAACTGTAGCTCAGCTATAGACACATCTGGCATTTTTTATTGTTTTGTTATCTCACATTTCTTCAAAATAAATGGACTATTTCATTATATTTTACATGAACTATGATTTTATATGTGTACATGTTTGTCAGGGACTTGTTTCGTGCTTATTTTACTGAAATAAAAATTGGTGTTGTGGGGGCTCAACCATGAATGCCTGTTCTTTAGCCGACATCTCTACCGCTACGCTATTGCTGCTTGGCTGACTTTGCATATTTGGTTCTTATATCCTTTTCCACTGACTGCTAACTGTGGCTAAGCTACGGGCACGCCCGCGCAAACGAGTGCACTCATGGGCAAACATCTTTACGATTTAAAAAAAATATATAACATGTTCATTTATATATTTTATGTTCATAGTCTGTGGGGGCATGTGTTGTGTTGTGTTTATTCACATTTCCATGGCCTCTGTCATGGGTGTTTACTTTGGGCAATTTTACTCTTCTGGGGGCTTGTCCGCTTGCAGGGCTCGGCCTACGGACACGCCCCCTACTGTCTTCCACGGACCGTGTCAGCCTTCGGTGTGATTCAACATGCCCTCATGCACATGCATGACATGCTGACGTCACACTGTTTAACTGCAGCCTCCATGTAAGCCATGTATCTCTTACACGGAGCCTTCGTGAATCCTGCCCATACATTTTGCACAAATTATTATATTAATCAGAAATCTGTTTATGTTTTTCTAGGATAGTATTAAGTTTAAATTATACCTATCTTTTCTTACAGTATACCAGTTTTACTTATATTTTCAAAATTTTAAATTTAAATATAATAAAGTAGAAGTCATGCAGTTTGCCTCTAGGGTACCTAAATGTTATGCATCTGCCTCTAATTAAATGATCCAGCAATATGTGTGAAGTTTCCTTCCATGCATTTTTATTAATGCATATTATTGTACAACCTGTAATAACCATAAAGGGATTTCTAAAATAGTTATAGATACCCAACACACCTACAGTAACCCTTCATAAGTGCACAAAACATTATAATAAGTGTTTGTTAAACTCTCTTGACATAGCTTGGCACTCAAGAATAGTGTTTCATTTTGAAGATTCACATTATACCTTTAATTAAAAATGATTCATACAAATGTATTGAAACAAAGAATAGGCCATGTTGATAAGATGATAAAAAGAAGTGATGCACAATTATTTCTGCCTTATATTATACATTCTTTCTATATGTTACGAACTCCCTCTAAAATTGTATAACTTTTTAATTATAACAATTTATAGTACAGAAATTGCCTATAAAGTTTAAATGTTGAGACTTTTATTGGATAGGATCGAACAGAACTTTGTACCTTCTGTATGAACAAAGTTATGCATCTACTTGTAATTGGACCCTCTGTAATTCTGTTGTTGTCTGTGAGAATTAATTCTGAGAGGAATGTAAATGTTCAGTAAAGTTCATTTGGGAAACAATTTCAAAATGGCTTTGTAAAAAGACATATTTCTGTTGGAAAATTTCTTATTACGAAAAAAGTTAAATGCTGGATGTTTAAATTTCCTGTGCTTCAGCTCCCACACAGACCTGGATAAAAGCCTGTCCTACTTACTTATTTTTTTTTAAAAAAGAAGGAATATTCAGGGTCACCAGCAGCAAAATCCCTACTCTTTGTTCTTTCTCAGCCTCCCATATCTATCCCCTTCTCTATCACTACTTAATGACAAGGTGTTTGCCTGTCCTTTCCCAAGCTTTTTGGGGACCTACCACAGAACTTCTTTCCTCCCTTTGCACTATTACCCTACTCTCTCCATAATAGTCCTGGAGGTTTCACTACTCTTTTTTTCTTCCCTTGTTCCACTCCTACTCTAGCCTCTACCCTGCTCTCACTGTGTTTTTAGAATTTTTAGTAATGGAAGATGTTTTAGGAATGAAACCTTATTTAGTCTATGTATATGGTCTTATTTATAAATGGATGTATACAACTTTAAAAAGTTGATTGATTTTTAATTTAACAATTAACTTTACTATTTAAGCGAGTTGTATAGGGATTTCATTGTCTGAAGTACATGCCATTGCTTGTACGAAAACGTTTACATTAAAAGTGGTGGTTATTTCATTGGTGTCATCTTTTGTTTTTTGCTGAGGTTGTTCCTTTTTGAAGTTTAAGTCTTATTGATATCACTGACCAGCTTGAGGTCTTGCGTGTGGGTTATAATTATATAATAATAATTATGTTATTAATTATTAATAATAATATGTATAATTATTAATACTGTTATTATTATTCATTGTTATTGTTAACAACATTGTGTGGGCCTAGTCTGCTCTGTGAGCGTTGTTATAAGTTCAAAGTATCCCTCAAATGTTATGCCTGATCCTAGTTATTCATCCCCCCCCCCCCGCAGTTGTTATAAAGCTATGTTCTGGTATTTATGGTTTATGCTTCTTATTTATGCAGTTTAGAGTTTAATGATAGCATGAGCTAGAACAACCCCTTCCCCCCATGATGTCTTCTTACAACCATTCTAAAGACATGATGTTCAAGCGCTGTCCTATTGTTTTATGTATTGCTTTGTAATTGTAATTAAGGTGGTTGTAGTACTGAAGGCATTTTGAAAGCTAGAAATATGTTCATACCAAAACTTGAGTATTGCCTGCCCCTATTATGCTTTCACTCAACCTTTACTATACACAACCTTCAGACTCTGGAAAATGGGATATGTAAGTCCTTGTCCTTTAAATACTTGGACATCTGCCACAAGGCACACACCTACAAACTTTTTCACTGAGACATTTTTCATTGTGTAATGTAAGCAAGTTTAACATGTAAAGACTTGCTGTATATCATGTGCCTGCCCTGTTGTAAAAAGTGGCTGTGACATTCTCCCTAATGCAGGAGTCCTTGCACTGTAAGGAACACTTACCAAGCTGATCATTGTTCTTTCTCATTACAATTAGATTACACTGTGTAAACTCATTACATTGGATCCTGACCTTTTTCATTTCTGCACTTTGTAAATGAAAGAAAACCTGCTCTACTTTGTGCCTCCTTGTTAACTGCTCAGTACTGGCTATAAACTGATTGCTTTCTGTACTAACTGGACCAAAAATGGGAAGCTTGCTACCTTCAGCCTCACTACATATGGCTTCCCTTCACTCCTCTACCCTACCTTCAATTACAACCTGCCCCACCTTACTCTGCCATTATACTTGCTGTATACACCAATTACCCATGTATACCCTTTCAGTAAACCACCTCAAAAAGCTTTACTACTATCATAGAAACACACTTGTTTCTATTTACCTATTTCCTGATTTCTAACTAACATATTAGCATAATTTCTAACAGCTTTTTTCCCTCCCATACTGCTTTGCAGTATTTCCACTCCTAGTCAGACTCATCGCCAACAGTAACTCTGCCTCATTTATGAGTAAAACTCCCTCTTCCAACTCTCTCTGTGATTTTTATTATATACCCTAATCAGATTAATTTATCTCTCATCTCTTCCTCTATCATATCTATCAACCTTCCCCTCCTCTCTGTACTGCTTACACCCCTACCCTCAATCTCTCCACATTCATACACAGTTAAATCAGTACCTTTCACTCTACTGCCCCTTCCTTACTCATAGCTATTCTACACTGTAAGCAGATATAAATTCATCCTCATTCATATCAATATTCCCTCACCTATACTCCTACACATCTCAAAGTCGTCTATAAGTTTACAGACTAAACACAATCTATTATTCTACATTTCAACTTCTACTTTTTTTTCAAATAAATCTTCCTACTTCCTATCTTAATTACATCTATCCTGCCAAACCTCTCTGTTCATACATTTCAGAAATGTTTTCTCTTACAACTCCTCATATTATGTCTTCTCCTACTTGCATATTTTGACATCCTACAAACATCTATTACCCTCACAAATAGTATATTCTTATATTGTGTCATCCAAGCAAAATAATCTTAAACCTCATCTCCCAAGTGTTCTGTATCTATATTTGTAGTCATGTGCATTGCTATTCAAGTACAAATATTCATTCATTTACTCACAAACTGGGTATTAAACATATAATCAAGCAAAAATGCTTGCACCCGTACAACCATACTTCCATAACTATAAAACTTAGCAGTAAAATCCTCCCAAAATGAGGCACAGCTCAGCATATTCAGGAACCAAAGAGCATATCACCATCAGCTCCTTTATCGCTGCCTTCTTACCCACAGTCCCATCCTGACCTTCATATATACCATACCAACTTACAAATTATTTATAACAAACTCCCTGTTGCTATAAAAGCTTGGTTCTGCCAGGGAAAAAAATGAAGAAATTGCTGCACCAGCATACCTCTCAACTGTATAGATTTTCATAGAATGTCCAGATGTTTGTCTCATATTTTTGGTCTATTTTTCATAAAAGTGTGGTTTTCTGGCAAATAAGTGGCAAATGATTAATGTCTGAAATTAGAAAATAATGAGACACTTGAGTTTCAGACTTCATACCCTTCAGAAAATTCATGCTAATGCAAAATGTGTTATTCTATCAACATTCTAAGTCTTTAAGAGCAATTTTTAAAAATTGTTCCTATATTGGGGCCTTTGTTCCACTATTTATGGCTTTGACCAGATTTCTAGCTCTAAGAGATTAGGTGAAACATTATCAGAGTAGACACAGTCGAGAAAAAAAGTTGGCGGTTTTGCTATTTTCTACAAAAAATAAAAAATAAAATAAAAAACACTAGCCATAGTTCTTTTCTCCCCAACTTTCTCAAACTGAGAAATCTTGCTAACTATGCTAAAAGTAAACACTCACAAGATAATCGCAATCATGGGCCAATATATATCCCCATGTAACTATGTTAAAGCATTGGAAGATATTCTTTGCTAGGTCTGCTCAAAAATCCCTCATGAAACCATAATTCTGGGTGATGTTAATATAGATTGGCTGAGCATACAATCTGCAAATCCTACCAGTAATATACATATTTACAAGGTCACTCAGCTTAAACCACACCAACTAGAAATAACAAAGCCACAGCCATAAATTAATCCTCAGTTCCATCCTAACATCCTCTCCTAATAAAATATCATCCCATGGAACTCTTGTCATATATCCTAAATGATCACTTAATCTACACCATAAAGTACCATAGTAACATCCTCAAAACACATCATTAGGGCCTGGTAAGAAAACTTACTACTTTTCATTAAGACACTTTTATTAATACACATCTCCTTCACTGGGAGTCACTAAAGACCAGATTATGCTGTCTCTGAGTTCAGCAAAATCTTCCTAGGTGTTCTAAACAGCCCCTCGCCATATAAAAATCATTATATCCAACTCTAACAATGAAGCAACTCATGAAACAAAGAGATAAAGCGTGGAAGGTCTGGATAAAAAAATTACATAGTGCCTACTATACTAGCAGGTGGACAACTAAAAAACCTAACAAAACAATGTATGACCAAAGATAAGAAAACATTATTCAGCCTATCAAAACATACACACCAATAATATCAAAATTGTTCTGGTCCTCAATCAATAAACTGTTAACTCCAGAAGAAGCTACACAGCCAACAACAAACACACAAAAAACAAAACAAAACAAAAAAATATACCCCAGACTATTAATTCAATACTCACTTTATACAAATAAGGCAATAATTAACCAACCATGCAAGTCTTGAGGACCACATTCAAATTACCTGCTTCAGCATTTCTCCTTCCAAACAGTTTCCACAGATTCTATCAAAATATTTCAACAAATTAAAGTCTGATATAACTACCCTTGACAATCTACCTGGCAAATATCTCAAAATAGCAACAAAGGCTATTGCATATACAGTTTCAACAGTTTCAATTCTGAGAAATCAATCTACATCTAAAAACAAAGTCCCCTTGCTATGAAAAAAATGGTTCATTATTCCAGTGCAGAAGGGTGGAATTGATGCAGATCTTTCAAACTATAGGCCAGTTTTCATTTTATCTATCAAATATATATATATCTATATCTATCTATATATATATATATACATATATATATATATATATATATATATATATATATATATATATATATAAAATATTTATATGAATCTTGTCAACCATGTAAAAGATAACCACCTTCTGTGTTCAACATGGCTTCTGTCCTCACCACAGTATAAGTACTGCTTTGCTAAATTTTGTTAATACTGTCAACACCCAATGAAACACTGGATGCCTAGTCCCCATCATATTCCTAGACTTATCAAAAGCCTTTGATACTATCCCCCAGTAGAAACTCTTACATAAACTCTTATCCTTAGGGTTCGCCGCAATGGTTTTACAGCTACCATTCAAACAGCGCACACGCTAATTCTTTCTTTTCAGTAGGTATTGCTTGACTAGCTACTTCAGAATATCTCACCAAGGTCTACCATTGTAGTATCTCTTCAAGTGTTTGCCAGTACCCTGTATAAATATACATACCTTGAGTTTGAGTTTTTTTTTTCCTGGAAAAAAGTACTGTTGAAATTTCACCAATACCTAGTTACACTCATGGCAATTATTTTGAGCAGTGATAACCAATGCCCCTATATTTGCAAACCAGATAGTTTTGACTTTATATTCTCACCACAACTGTCTAATCAAAAAAGGGCTTGTTACCATGTATTTGAACTTTCCCACTATCTCCATTACGAGCTTGGTGGATATAGGCATCCACTTTCCTCATGTTTACTGACAACCAGCTAATTCTGAAACAAACAGATAAGGTTTGTCATAGATGTATTTACACAATGTCACTAGAAACAAAGTTATCACATAAAAGCACTCCTAAAGTCAATCAGGTTGTTAGTAGTAAACATCCCACACCCATCACTTACAGCAAGAAGGAGAAACATAGACCACATATACTGAAGCACTTAAATCTAATGTTCTTAATTCCCAAAGACACTCTAGATGAAGCACAAATAACAAATGCCC
Organism: Protopterus annectens; assembly: GCF_019279795.1. Lineage (NCBI taxonomy): Eukaryota > Metazoa > Chordata > Ceratodontiformes > Protopteridae > Protopterus > Protopterus annectens. Next base: position 613,997,582 of record NC_056734.1, on the reverse strand, counting down.
TCAGCAGTCTCAAATGCATTCTTTCAAAATAATACCGACATTGACACATACAGCCACATCTCATGGAGCCTCTGCTTCTAAGTCCGTAGGGCAAGTCACCACACAATCCAACAATCCAATATTCTGGTTATTGGAAACTCCATTGTGAGATGTACTGATGTCCCTTTCATCAGGCTGACTAAGAAGAAAGTCATGGTCAGTTGCTTATCAGGGGCTAGGATACTACTCGATATAATGCATTCGGTCAGGTCCCTGGATTAAAAGTACCAGTATGACTTATTTATCATCCATGTGGATGTAAATGACATAAGACATAACTCCCTAGACTATATGAAGAGAGACATCAAGGAGACCTTGGAATATGTGTCCTAGGCTGATGTGAGCCTAGCAATGAGCAGAATTCTACCGTCCACAAGGATGATGCTAAAATAGGAAACAAAAGATGACTAACTTCAATAATTGGCTTAGTTTCTGGTATCATTCTCCGGGGTTGTAGTATTTGTCAGCATGGAAGGAAATGGTTAACAGAGCACACTGCTTTGCCAGGGATAGTGTGCACATCTCCCCTCTAGGCTTTTGAATCCTCGCTAAATCATTGTACTCCACCCCATAGTACCTTTTTTAAGCAATGTCAAACTTAAAATGCTTCCAACATAGTAAATCAAAGCCAAGAGAATCTAAGTATGTGCTCAATGCTAGGAGTCTGAACAAGAAACTCCACTCCCTACAAGTTCTCTTCACCCTAGAGAATGCTGACAGCTGTGCAGTCACTGAGACATGGTTTAAAGCTACGGATAGCACCCCAGCAGTGCAAGGCTCTAATGCCTCCCACACATTTGGGCCAGCTACTTCAAAGGCAGGGACTAAAGGTACAGGAGTCTTGACTTACATCAAATATAAATACACCTCAAGTCAGGTCACAGAGGACAATGCACTTGAGCTTCACATTCAAATCACCACAGGCCAAATCACATATCACTTCATTGTGAGCTATAGCTCTCCCTCTATGTTCCATGAAACCCATAACACATATTTAAGCTTATTGGTAACACTCTCTATCCAACCCAGTACCATATTCATAGTTAACACCAAATGTGCAGGCACACATTCCTGGATTTTGTAAACACAGACTCCCTGAAATAGACTGATAATACACCATCCAGGTCTCAAACATACCAGATCAGGTCCTCATTAATATAGGAAAGCACTGCAAAAGCCGTAGTGTAATGTCTTGTCTAATAGCTACATAGGGGTAGCTGTACCGACCATGAAGAAGTACAAAATTAACTTAAAAAACAATTCACTCTGGTGGAATCACAATATCAATAGCCTGTAAAACAGAAGGAAGAAAATCATGGTGAAAATTAAGAAGTGTAGTGACCAACAAAATAAAAGCATTCTCATCTAGCTAAATTAACAACTCAGAGGGCAAATAACATCTGTCAAAGCCAAATCTGAGCTAAATTTATCCTCTCAGGCCAATGACATCCACAAGGCATTCTTCAGCTATTTCTGCAACCTCAAAGGCAATACACATTTGTGTGCAGAGCTTAGTGTTAATGGAGCCACCTATACTGAGATAGAAGATACAGCAAACCAAATGGCAGACAAATTCAGTTCTAACTTTACATCCCTCAACCTATCCTTAGGAATTATCATCAGATATAGCTCACCCTATTATCACTACGAAACAGGATTTCAATGCTCTCTACAGGGTCAACAACAACTGCATTGATGAGCTCTGATAATATCTGAGACCACCTTCAAAATAGCACAAAACATGACCTATGAGGCCCTCTGGAATCACTATTTAACCACAGTCTCCAAATAGGCTTTGTGCCACATGAAAGCGGAGGGCCATCTACGCAAAGAAGAGCCATCTAAAAACCCTGGAAAATACAGACCTATAAGTTTCACTAGTCTCAAATGCAAAGTCATGGAAAGAATTATCTTGTCAATGACCAGTAATGACATATGAAACCTCCAGACACAGAACCCTACACAGTCTGGATTCATCAAGGGCAGGTCATGCCTATTCAGCCTGGTAGACTTCTTCAAGGAGGTCACCAAAGCAATAGCTGATGGCAAAATGCCTCACACTGCCTACCTTGACCTGGCCATGGCATTTGACACAATACCACACTTGGGCATTGTTGAAAAACTCAAGAGGTTAGGTATAAATCCTTATGTCCTGGATCACAGACAGGACCCAGGAAGTTAGAATTGTGGAGCTCCACAAAGAGGACAGTTGCCACCAGTGTCTCCAAGGGGTCAGTCCTGGAACCACTCCTTATTGGCATCTACTTCTCTAGTGCATTATATTAGGCTGCATACTTTTGAACATATTCATTAATGACCTTTATACTGCTATAAAAATCCTGCCATAGTGCAATAGGCTGATGACATATCTCTAATCTACTTTACCAAATACTTCTCTCAGACATGTCTAAATAATTTACTACTACTTACTTAATTATGAGTCTTCACCACAAAACACATCTCTAGCAGAACAACACTATTCACTATCATCTCTGCCAACAACACCATGACAGAAAAAGTAACTAACACAAAATTACTGGAGATCGTAGATGACCAGTTGAAAATTGATCACCATGTATTATGTGTGTTTTAAAAAATCATCAAAAACTAGATACATTTACAGAGCAAAAACTTACCTCATGGACAAAGAATGCACATAACATGTACTTTCTTAATGCCATCTGTCCTCTATGCAGCCCCAATTTTCACTAACCTTAAAGTGTCACAACTGCCAAACTTGAGCAATGTTATAATAAAATAGCCAAATTTGCAGTAAAATATAACCAAGGAATGCACTACTTATTAAACTTAGAACTACCACATCACCTAGCTCTTTCTCAACTAACTACAATACATAGAATTCTCTATAACCTAAAAAATTGCTCAGCAGGGGAACCAGCAGGATTTTTTGCAGAGAGATGCAAACCCAGAGCCCCCCCCCACTCAGCCACCCCCCACATGTAGCCACTCCAGTGTCCCATTACTTGACTATTTCCCGCAGTTGCCATAAACACTGTTTAAAACCCTCAGTGTACATACTGTTTTATGCTTTACTTCTATAATGCTTACAGGTATTTGGATTTAATTTACAACTTTTATTTCAAATTTTATAGCATAAACACTGACAGATATTTGTTAAACAAAGCAATAGTCTTACAATGAAAACAAACTTAGCAATAAAACTTCTCTACCTTTGAAGCTCACATTCACTGAAACAGCATTGAAACCCACATTCAAAGAAAAGGCATCTGTACAGTGGCGGGTTAAGTGTACCTTCGGCTGTTTTCAAATCATAGGCCCCTTGCACACATTTTTAGGACCATGCAAAAGTTCTTTGATTCACCTTCCTGATTGTATTAATTATAATATATAATTGAATTATATCCCTTGTATAATACAGCACCACTTGCTAGAGCGTGTTTTAAATTTATAGTTTTGAACATTTTTCCAGTAATTTCCAGCAATGAAACAAAACATATGAAATAATAATGACAAACTGCCCAATTCAGAACATTTCACCCATAAAAGTCCACTCAGACTTGCCACTACAATCCACCAATATCAGTCAATATGCACAATCTCTGCAGAAGTAAAAGTCATTTGAATAATTCCACACTAAAGAGATTTGAAATTAATAAAGAGATTGCTGCTAGAAAACATATTTATATTTCAGTGTTTCATCTACAAAGTTAGTGCATGCTGCCCTTAAAGAATAAATTGCCTATGTTACATTAAAAACATGTTACGCTGGTATATTGCAATAGGGAATAAGTGGCAAGCTGAAAAGCAGGTTCATAGTTACTAGGCATCTTATCCAAAGGAGGACATACTCAGGACTGTAGCACCCCACCCCCTTAAAATACAAATCTACATGCTGTGGGAGTATAACCTAAAGCCCACTACATCAAGATGCAAGTATGCTACCTGCTGTGCTACTAAAACTGCTTTAAAATTCTATACCACAATAGTGGTACCATTTGCTAAACAAAATAGTTGCACATTTTAAGCGGACTTAGTATGAGCAGCAGTAAACTTCTCTTCCCTTGAAGCTCATAATTCCTTAAATATGTAGTTGAACATAAATTCCACCTGCTAACTCTAACTAGGGCATTACTCACACACACACACACACACACACACACACACACACACACACACACACACACACACACACACACACACACACACACACACACACACACACACACACACACCTCAGCCTCTTAGTGCAAGAAATCTGGGCAAAGCCTAAAACAGATAGGGACAGATTATAAATATTGCTCTCATGAACTAAGAAAATTGCTAGAATAACAGGATTTGTGTTAGTATGCATATTAGTACTTCCTTATTATACTGGCCTTCACAAAATAAGCAGATTTCACTTGAACTTCACTCATGTAGGATAATTATTGAAACTCGAGTATGGTCACCACGCTAAACTATCAAGCTATCTGTACTTGAATAGCTGCTTTACCATAATATGATGTTATTTTTTGCATTTTAAGAGTACGCATTTATAAGATAACTAAGTAGCTTTAGCTGCCATTCAGAAGAGACATGTTGGAGAAGGTACCCATTTGTAGCTATATTGCTAAAGGAATGAATCAGGATCTGGTAAGGTAATGTTGGCCTACAAATTGTTGATGAAATTGCATTAGTTAAGCAAGTGAACAGTCAAATCTGTGGAACTTGTAATGATACTGCATGTTAGCGATGCTTCTATTAAAAAGACCATGATTAGAACTTGTAGATGTCGTTATCAGTCACTTTTTATGAAATTAAAATAATGGACAGCTACACTATGCATTCATGCCTCTCAGCTTCAACATAAAGTCTAAAATAGTAGGAAACAAAACCCAAACCCAGTGACACATTTAACCCCAATTCACTTAAAAGTTAATAAAACAGGTTTGGCATCAACATGCATTTTCAGAATAATAAGAATCATAAAACCAATGTACCACTCCTCAAAACACAGTTGTTCCTAATTTTACCTAAAATTATATATTTGTCCTTCTTCAAACATTCAAGAATGTGACAAGGCAATGTGAGCATAGTCATGAAACAGTATAAAGCATTTCACATAAAGACTTGCTATTAAATGTACTGTTTACATAACTATATTGCCAAGGCTGCTATAATAAGGAAGTACCTGCATTTTTCTAAACGATCTAACATCTAAAACTCAAACTTCTGCCATTATTTAGCAACTTCAGTCCTTTTATGAAGTCTAAAACTCAAATGTCTGCCATTATGTCTGACTTCAGTCTTCAATGATTTGCCAGAAAAACACAATTTTATGAGAAACAAAGCAAAAATATGAGGCAAAAATCTGGATAATTGCGAGGTATGAACCCCCCCTCTTACACACACTCCTATCCTCCTCTTACTTACACACACCTACCTCCCTCTTACACACACATACACACACACACACACACACACACACACACACACACACACACACACACACACACACACACACACACACACACACACCTCTTAAATACTCACACACACACCTATCTCTCACTTGTACATTTGTTTGCAGTCCAAATGTCTTTTGGAATTAAAATTCTGCTTGGGCGGGGAAGATGAATCCATAAACCACCAGTCACACAGACACAGAAATATATGTGCGACTGGACACTGGACGCAAAGGGCATTCTTAAAGAAGAGAGCCCTTAAAAAATAACAAACAAACAAAAAAAAATAATTTTTTTTAATTAAAAAAAGATTAATCTCCCAGCCAGCTGATTCTAGTGGGGTGCAAGTGCACCCCCTTGCACCTGCCTGTGACCGCCCTTGTTGCCCAGCCCTTATCAACTTAATATAACTCTGGTCTACAAATGGAATTTTGTGCTCTAGAAAAAAATCATTAATAACTATAACCAAATCATCAAATACTTCAGTTTACTATCTATATTCAATGACAGTATCTAAACTATGGAACCACATCTCTCTACCACTGAAATCCATTCAGAATGCAAACTCATGTAAAACACAACTAAAACTTCACATATCAAATGAATGGATCTGCTGCTGTACATCTCCAGGATAAGTGCCACTATTATCTTCAGATGTCGATTTTGTCAAGGCATTTCTCTTCATTCAGAACTCTATGTCTTACCCAATCCTGAATAGTTGTATTAGCATCTCCCAGCTATATAAATTACTTTGTGACACCCTCACCCCCACACTTCTGTACTTATAATATAAACCTTATGATGTCTCAACTACATTATCAACATTTTCTGTTCTACCTAGTTCTTCCCCTTACCACCATTTCTTTGAATTTCTAAGCACTAATCACATGATCTATTATCTATCTGACAAATCCACTAATGCACCTCTTCAAATGCTCAATTTTTTGAAATCTACTAAAACATAAGTATCTTTTATACTATAATAGTTGTCTCTCTTTTCATATGAATTTAATCTAATTAGCAAATGCATGTGTAATTGTTACTATTTATTTATTTTATGTTACATTTGTTAACTGGGATAGTCCGACTGGACACAGGTCCATTTTCAGCAGAGGCCTGGGGAGAAAAGCTCCACATGTGGATAGTTACATAAGAGTTAAACAGTAGCAGTTTTATACAGTCACATACAGATACCAGTACAGAATTATAGGATTATATGCATACTTGGAATACATGCATACTTAAACTTAACATTGCGGTTTTCTTGTTCGAACGTAGACATTTTTAGTGGTACACGGCTGAAAAAGGTAGCATGTCATTCAGTAGTACAATACATACGAGAATGAGACTAAGTCTGAAACATTGACTATTTTACAGATAGGCAGGTAGTAAAGAGAGTGGTAAGCTGGTTAGTCAATATATATTATTTAATGTCTGTTCATGTATATTACTAAATGTTTGTTTAAAAATGTTGGAACTTTTTTTGCCAGTCTTCTGTCGAAAAGGGTTTTTTTTCTAAAGCTAGTCAAACAAACATGGTAAACAAAAGCAAAATAAAAATAGATTTTTAAACCCAGCAGATCCTAGAAAACACCATTGTGGTGTACTCAAGTCAATTGACTGGCTCCCTACAGAATTCAGAGCAACATTTCTTATCTGTACCATAATGTTTAATATAATAAGCTGGGGTTACTCTTCCCAATTAAAAAAAATTGAACTTAAGGGAGTAAGCATACTCTTAACAGGCAATGAAGAAGAAAACTTTTTTGTTTATTAGACCCCTGTCAAGACAACAGTGGGAGAAAAATCTTTCTCTAAATAGAGTCCTCCAACACAGTACCAACTACCAAATGACGTAAGAAATCAACAGCTTTTGTTAAAAAAAGAAATGCAAATCTTCAGAATTAAGCCATTTGTACTTGTTTTAGGGGCACTGGACAGCATACATCATTAGTATTCAATGACTGTAAATGATTACATAACTATTGCAATTGTAAATGCTGTGAATACTGCACTATCATATAAATGCACTATTAGCTGAGCAACTAAACTGTAAGTTACAGCTTATTGTGTGTACTGTCATATAACACCACTATTATACTGTTCCAACCAATTAAAATGTAATCACAGTTTAATGTATGCACTATCATATAACAGAACTATTACACTGTTTCAAACAACTAAAATGTAACTTACAGCTTATTGTATGTACTATCATATAACCATTATTACACTATTCTAGCAAACTAAAATGTAACTTGTAGCTTATTGTATGTACTATTATATAACACCACTGCTATTTTGTTCCAACCAACTAAAATGTAACTCACAGTTTATTGTATGTACTAGCATATAACAGCACTATTATGTTGTTCCAACCAACTAAAATGTAACTCACAGTTTATTGTATGTACTAGCATATAACAGCGCTATTACCCTGTTCCAACCAACTAAAATATAACTTGCAGCTTATTGCATGTACTGTCATATGTCAGCATTATTACTGCATCCTAAGCATGTGAAAAAATGTGCCTTACAACTTAGCATATGTATTACTATCAGCTTTAAATGTTCCTTGTTCCTTAGTGCATGTTTGCCATCCTACAATTTATTGTATGTTTGCTGCTGTCTGCACTTGAGTCATGACTGAAAATGGTCAGTAGAGCAGGTCACCAACAAGGTTAACAAATAACAAACAAACAAACAAATAAATAAATACAATTTTTTAATGGCTATCTGAGGGTTCAGATGAGGTTCAGAGATAGCTAGAATATGAGGTTTTTGGAGTTATTCGGGACTGCATTGGAGGCATTTTGTTGCATATATTCCTTGAATTTTAGGAACTATTTCTAATAATTTTTCATTTTGTAAACTGAATAATTTGTCACAGATTCTATCCCATCTTTGTGCCATGTGCTTTTTGGGAAAGACACATTTGGCACCAAACAAATGGAGAATTACATGATGTTACTCTGGATACGGCCATTCTTTATTGATGCTTAAGGCTGTAGTCTGTCCTCTATTCTTCATGAATTAAATATGCGCTTAGACAAAACTGCATACTCCAACAAATGGCCAGCTACTGACTAGCAATGATGTGATTTTTGATTGGGTTTTATTTTATTTGTATTTGTTTTTCAGGGTGGAGCATGGACCTTTTTACACACAGCAGGGTCTTTTTGGGTGACTTGTTCAGAGTCACACAGGCAATGGAGGCTAAGGGAATTTTAAAACAGGTACCATTATCTTATCAATGTGACAAACTGGCCAAAGTTTATTTCAAGTTGTATTTAATTCCAGAAGATCCATCCTTTCTAGATCTCTCAGTCATTGTCAGATGATTTCATCCTTGGTTATACGTGCAAAATCACCTATCTTCCTCATGGAGCAAGTATTCAAGAGCCAAAATTATCATGGTGTCTTACCTGTTGGGTTACAGACAAGTGGTAAAACTATATTACCACTATAGAAGGCAAGAAACTTCAAGAATATTGCCACCGTATTGCTAGCAATACCTGCTGCAGTCCATCTTATTCTCCTGGTTATCCACCTACTAAATAGGTTAGTGTTGGTAAATTGTATGTCTTTTTTATGTTTTACACGTTTTAATGGATGCCTGCTATGTTTGATTTCAGAGAAAATTCTTAACTTGCTATTCTGATTTTTGGACTTGCCTCTACTTCCAGTCCTTATTGGATCATGCACCTGTTCAAGCTAGGCACAGTACAGGGCTAGCATTAAAGAGCAGAATAGAAACTTCCAACTCATCTGCTTTTCCTTTTACTTTTTGGGTCAGTTTTTGCAACAGTCTTGAGTGTGGGACCTGTTGTAATTATTCAGATTCTATCAGGAAGCAAAGAAAACAGAATGATTCCCAACAAAATTTACTCTGCCGCTGTGCATTTAGGGGCTCCTCTTATCCCTTTGTTCAACAGACTTTAGTTCTTGTTCCTAGATTGTACGATTTTTGCATCTGATATATTTAATAATAAAGAGAATGATTTATTAAATATACTCTGTTTCACTGGTATAATGATTATTTTTCTTGTATACTTGATGCTCTAAATCTTCTGTGCTGAAAGAATTAATGTCCTGTAGTTTACAGCTGTAAAGATTACTTGCATTACTTTTCGTGATCTCTGTATAATTAGAAACCTATCACTTGTAAAACAAGAATTTAAGTTGTAAAGTACAGGAGAGCCTGGGAGTTTATTTTCAAAACATTTTAATTTATCCATTGGCTCTAACTACTATTGCACCACTATTTTCAACATCATGAAACTGTATTGCCCAATTCTTCAGTAGTGTCCCTTTGTGCTATCATGGGCTAGTAGTAGGTACAGTCACCATTACCTGATTGCTGGTAGAGTTTCTAAAACAGTGGCACATAATGACTGAATGTTTGGTGAAAACAAGAAGTGGCTGTCAGTGCTATACACAAGCACATAAAACATGATTTTCTTGGAAAACCCTAGAGCTGAGAGTCTTCATACTGGCATTAAATAACCCGATCAAGGTCAAACAGAACACATCAATTCCAACATGAAGTACAACATCATAGGATAAAAAAACAGTTCTTATCCATGTTACAGGGATATGCTTTAAGCTATGTCTCTCAAATTCATTCCAAATAAAGAAGTGAATCCGTTCTGCTGCAGCCCTTGAAGCTTGTGGAGAGCAAGGCATTCTGACTAGAGCTGGAATGCAGTGGGCTATAGTACAGTTATTCATATGCAGCAGTAGCTATCTTTAACAAAGAAACCCTTTAAAAGAGGGCTGTAGGACTTGGCCTGTAATCCAGGATGATTGTCAGCTGCTAAGTGCCTTTAAGTTAGAAGTTCCATAAAACACAACAGTTATGATGTTAATAAAATAAATCTATTCAGAAAGATACGGTTTGTCACATTGGTGGTGCTTTTTTTTTTAGGATTCATGCTCTGCAGTTTTCTATACTGTTTCAAGTTCACATATTCATCATGTTTTGAGAAACAAACAGAACATTTTCAAAGAGGTTTTAACACCACTTTGCCACATTTTCAGGCTAATTATTCTTCTTTAATTACATACTGCATATACTAATTTTAACGTCTATTTAGAAAAAAATGCAACTGTTTCATATAGTAATTATGAAAGGGTACTGCTTCTATAATTAAGTTGATAATGTAGGCAGTGATGTACATCTGAAAATTACAGCATTCTTGGTAGTTGCTGCTAAAAGGGATGGCATTTATTTGCTTTCTGCTTATGATCTTACATTGTGCTTCTTTGTCAAACTTCTCCCATTTACTATTTGTCACTGAAGTTGTGTCTAATGAACTGTGTATCATAGTACATAATGCTGTTTTTCTACCTCATAAATCTCATCCTATACTTAGTGCTGTTTCATCCTTCCAATGCTAAATCTATAAATAAAATATTGCTATAGTAAAAAAAACAAAAAACTATGATTTCTTTTTTCCAATGTTAGGTATTTAAATATTATAAACTTTCAGAAATACAATCTTATTTCTTACTGATCAGATATCAGCTGATCTACAGAAGAAGCTCTAGGGTGTATTCCCATAATCTAATTAGGTCACATGACAGCAAGAGTAGTTTGTCAACTTCTTCTATTCAGAAATGGTTTATCTTAAGTAATTGTCTAACTTTTCCCATTATCAGTTCTCTCCACCTATGCTTAATGTTTTTCATTTTTCCCAGGTAACTTTGGGTTTAAATGGCCTGCTTCTGGCTCACTTATTTTACCTTTTAATTCTCAACACAATACATGCGTTCACACAATAACTTGGTTCTAATCAGTATAATGCAGATGCTGTCACAAGTCATGCTCACTTAGTTCCTTGTGCTGATACCTTATCAGGATACTTGAAAAGCAAAATTAGAAGCTAGATTTCCAGTGAAATCTTATTTTAACTGCTGTTATTCATTATACTGCTTGATCAGATAATTAAGTTAAAACTATGGCAAATCATAATGCTCATACCTGTCATGCTAAGAAAGTTCTAAATCTCAGAGCCATAATACTGATGTCCAAATTCTCGAGATGAGAATACCTAGGTGGTTGTTTTATCGGGCAGTGTGTTTGCGTTTGGTGTTGGACAAGCATTTACTTGCCCAGGGAAACTTGAGCCATTTGTGATTATGTGTTATTGGTATTTTCATCTCAAAAGTGTGAATGTCAGTATTATGGGCTGCGAGATTTAGAGATTTAGAAGTGGACATCAAATATCAGAGGTCCCTGTACAACTCCACTGGTTACCTTTATGTTTTCAGAAGATGCATCCCCAACTTTTAATGTGCAAGTCCTATCTCTAAGCCTATTGGCTATCCAACTAACTATATATGGGTTAATTTGGAGCTCCATCAACTTGCTTATTATATTTGCCTATGGCATGACATAAAAACCTTTATACAAGTCAAGGTTCACTGAGTAGACAGCTTGTCCACAGTCTACATCATGACTAACCCTCTCAAAGATGTTCTCACAATTCATTAGACAGGATCTACCCATGACAAAGCCATACTGTTGGGAAATTAATCTGATAAGATTTGTGATATCATAGCTGATTAGCACAGTTATGATGTGTTCTATGACATTATATGCAAGACTAGTTAGGCTGATATGTCTGTAATTCCTGAGGTCTGTGGGGGAACCACCCTTGTGGAGTGGCATTACATCAGTTGTGTATCACTCCCGTATGACAAAGCCAGTTGCTAAATTCAGGTTGAAGACATTAAAGAGTGGGTCTGCCAATGCTTGCTTAGCACACTGCAAAATATTTATAATACAAATATTTGTAAATACGTTATATGTTAGGTTGGGCTTATACTGCTGTATAATGCACCGCATTCTTGCTTTTAGTTCAGACTGAGCCGTCTTGCCTCCATATATGCTGGTTATGTAATAATATGGTTAACATTGAAAATTCTTATAGAAGATTTGAAATAGTCACTTGAAAGTATTAAGTATGTCTCAGGTTCTGATACTCACTGATGTTCTAGAAAAATCTAAGAAGATGCAACATACAAAATTTAAATGTGATAGTAGTCTGCTTTATTTAATAACATCTGAGGTTTTTTTTATGTGAAGGGATTTAAAGTAAAAAGGAGAATACAACATGTTTTTCAAGTGGGGTAGGGATGGGGTTTGTGGTGTGAGTCACTCCCTTTAATGCCTCCCCATCTCTCCCTTGCATCTCTAGTTCTGGAATTAAAACACAGTCCCTGGGTCATAGTCAAGATACTATCCACTGCACCACAGAGCCATATTGAATCATTATGTCATCTGGCTTTTCCAATCAATGGCATGGCCTCTAGATAGCATCAATTTATGGTTTTTGGGTCTGATTAGTTGATGCCCAAGGTATCTTCTATTTGGCTGGTAGAAGATGGGGTCAAGATCTCACTCTGTGTGTGTGTATGTGTATATACATAAATATATATATATATATATATATATATATATATATATATATATATATATATATATATATACATACATACACACACACACAAATATATATATATATATGTATATATAAATATATATACATATATATATATATATATGTTTGTATAATATGTATATATATATGTGTATATATATATATATATATATATATATATATATATATATATATATATGTACACACACACATACACACACATATAATATATATATATATAAATATATCTATATATATATATATATATATATATATATATATATATATATACATACACATAAATCTATAGATATACACATTTAGTCAGACAAACATACAGTAGCAATGGATAGTTTTGTTTTGCTGTAAAGTGTCATATCTATTAGCATGTCATTTGAACTGCTATCACAGATCATACTGTTACTGGCTGGTAGCTTGGGCTTCCGATTGGCTTATTTATCATGTAATGTTACTACATCTCTTTTCATTCTCCTACCTGGTCAAATGACTGCGACTATGTGATAGTTCTTAGTAATACAGGAAGACTTTCAGAAAAGAAAAAAAAAAAAAAAATAAAAAAAATTTTTATTTTTTATTTTTTGTATAGAAATGCTTAAATTTATTTATTTAGTATTGCCTAGTTCTAATTTCTGTAGAATTGCTTAGTTTTTTGTCAATTCAATTCCTGTGACTTTTTTTCTCCCGGCCCTACTGAAAACGGACATATATCCAGCTAGACTAGCCCGGTCAACAAATGTAAAATAAAATAATAAATAATAATAAACTTTCAGCTTTCTGTATTTTGCCAAGATTCAGTTAAGATTATTATTTTGAGGTTATAGGTGATATCCATGTTTCACTTGTGCCCATTTCTTATTTAGGCTTACTAAGCGCATGTATAAAAAAGGAAAGCAGTTGTATTTCTACAGCTGACACCCTATAAATCTATGAGGAAGGGGTGATTTGATTTAAAGTTTGTAGAGAATGGTCCCAGAACTAATTGTATGTCTCCATGCTTATAGTGCCTGTAGAACTATATAAATTAGAATTACCATATAATAATAAGTGTATTTCATGAATGAGACTAGGCATTCTTTGACAGGCACTTTATAAGGGTACTGCAGCTCTGTCTGGTGATAGCTGGCATTGAGCCCTCTACCATATGCATATATCAACATTACTATTCTTGCTTTTTTAAGTAGCTCATTTTTTTATTACTTCAGGAAATGAATAATCCAGAGGGTTTTACTAAGCTCATTCAGTACATGGACAGATAAGCCTGTAAGACAAAGCTGTATAAATCTATTACTAGTCAAGGGAGAATACAGTCCATAGAATTGCTGTGTTTGAAAGCAAGTAGTGTAGTGGACAGGAAGAGAATTACTGGAACACAGTACTTTTTGTAACTCATTTAGTTACTGTTGGTATCTCAGTCAGAAGTTCATGTCATTGGATGTGAGGATGATTAGCAGCTGATTGAATGAGATAGGGTACGGCTTGAAAGAATTTAGGAAATTATTTGCTTTGTCTAATTGATTGTGAAGACGATTAACTGGTTGAATACGATGGGATACAGATCAAAGTTATAAAGTGTAGTGGTAGTTCTAAATTAGTGTAAAGCAGAGGTACAGAGCATGACTGAGTAGTGTGAGGCTATGTGACATTAGGCTGCCCACCCCTGTGTTATAACTGATCCACAGAAAACAATCTGCCATGCCTGAAGGTCAGTATGGTAGATGACTGAATGAACAGTGTTGCAGTTCATCTGGCATGAGTATGGCAACTGTATATCAGAAGTGAATGGGGGATATATGTATGTCTCCCAAATATGCAACAAAGTCTAGAAGATTTGGGATCTTTGCTTGGAAGCATTTACCAAGGTATCTGTATACCCCAAGTAGACTCCAAACAAATTGTTCCTCAGGTGGATGGCAAATGTTTGAGATGTGAAAGGGAAGAAATAGATAACTAGGGACATATTTTCTGGAAGTGTAATGAGATGGCAGACTTTAAAAATTCCCTGCAGGCTGCTCTATCAAAATATCAGGCAATAGATCATTTAAAACAGGGTGGCATAATATATTAAACATGAAGGAAAGGAAATGGATTGTAAAATTGGGTGGTCTATTCCCACCTGGATTAAATGATAAATTGTAAAACTTTCCCTTCCTATCATGAGTTGGATACCACTAGGTAGGACTTATACATGGTGCATAGAACAGAACAATTCTTAAACAGTGAATTATAAATAGCATATTAACATATTAATGACAAGTACCAGGTGGAATAACAGTTCTATTCCACATAGACTTTTTATGTGGTTGAATATTGATTTTATGTGCCTAGGATTTGGTATCAGAATAACTTTGTTTTGTTTGGAACAGGAAATTATGTCATGGACACTTAATTGGATTAAATGTTTATTGCAGGGTTTGAACTGCTATTTGAGATGTACCACTGATGAAAGCTTTATGCTGAAACCGGTCTGGTTCTAATAAATCTTCATGCTTTATTCTTCCAAGGTGCTGGCTTTTTTTTGTTCATTTATACTGAAGTTTGCCTGGCCTGTGCACCTACCTTACTTGCTAGCCTGCCTCTCCTTGACTTAACATAATTAGAAAAGAGTAGGAGCAAATTACATAGAAAAAGTGGGAATTGTAGGAACAATACATGCAGACAAGGAATGATGTTTAAAAGAGGGCAGGATTTGAATGAGCTATGTAATGTTTGACTCACAGTGGCTGGATCGAATTTAAGTGATGCGTAATGTTTGCAACCAAAATTATCACCCGGATTCATGAATCCTCAGTGTAAGACTAAATAAGTCTTACTCGGAAACTGCAGTTGGACAGTATGACGTCAGCATGCCATGCATATTTATGAGGGCACGCTGACTCCACTCCAAGTCTAACACAGACTGTGCAAGAAGGCAGGAGGCATGTTTGACTGCCAAGCAGTCCAAAGGTCCACGCCCCTGCAAGTGTCTGAATTGTGAAATGTCAACACACATGAACGAGTCCGCGCAAATGTCTATGTACCCGACACTACACTCCCTCACATTGTAAACCCCCAGTACAGTTATAAAAAGTAAAACTTTTAATTTTATTTTCTAATTCCTGATATAGCTGCCTGTATTTGCATGTGTGTGTGCATGTGCGCCCATTGCATAGCTGCAGTTAGCAATGTCGACATTGAACAGCATAATAAGGAATGTATATGCAAATTAAGCCAAATAGCAATAGCGTAGTGGTTGAGCCTTCACACAAAGAGGAGGCATTCACGGTTCGAGTCCCACCACTCCCCTTTCTATTTTATGTTTTAAATTAGTATATGAAATAATTCCTGACATATATGAATGCAATTTTACTAAAAAGCATTGAAATGGCCTATGTATCAGTGAACAAAATGTATATTTATAAAGGATCCTGACATATAATTGCCTGTAGTTAAGCAGTGCTTTACCCAGCGCAATCTAGTTGCCCATAGCTAAATAGCGCTTTACCCAGAGCAATATATTTGCCCATAGCTAAATAGTGCTTTACCGAGCACAATCGGTTTGCGCAGAGCGCGTGCCGTGCCAAACAGTGCACTGTCAGGCAACGTGAAGCAACGTAGAGCAAAGTTGCCTAAACACAGCCACACCCCCTAGCCTGTCTGGACAGTAGTAAAATAAAAAGCAATGACAAGGTTTGAACCCGGGACACTGTGCACCATAATCAAAGTACTGAACCATTAAGCCATGACAGCTTAGGATAAACAGCCACTGTTAACATACATATACTTATAAATGGTAGATTAACCATTGCTAAGCAGGTCTTCAGTCAGCCGAGAACTTTCAAAAATGGCCAATCACAAAAAAGTGCGGGAAATGTGCCATATTTAAGCCCCATAGGTGGGAATACTCACCATAACTGATTATAGCTCCCATCTGCAGTTAGAATGGCTGGTGCTGGAGAGGGTACATGCTTTTGAGCGCAATGCTGGGGCATTGAGGAGTCAATATACATGGTTTGGCTCCTTGTCCACCGTCATGAGACAAGACTCCTGCATGGCCAGTTCCAAGGGATGGAGTACAAGGCAGAGGCTTGGAACCGGTTAGCTCATGATCTCATCAGTGCCACAAGCATTCCTCGGACTGGTGAGCAGTTCCGTCACCACCATACAGACCTGAAGAGATGGAAGCAGGACCTACTGAACCGATGGATACAGGAGGCCTGTGGGATGCAAGATGCCCCACTACTGGGTAGGTAGCCATGGAATGCAGTATGTAAGGCATCCTAATTTAGTCTATATAATGGATAGGTATGTCTCAATATCCCTTCATTTACTTCACAGCTGCAGGTGTCTGTGCTGCGAATCAGCAAGCCTATGCAGATAGGCTGCTAAAGCTGCGCCACCAGGCAGGTTAGTAATTATTCTGCATGTATTGTTAAATAAAATAGGTGAGAGAGCCTGAATGAAAGTGTTGTAGCCCAATAATACAGCCATAAAATGCCCTGAATAATTCCTCTGCATGTACTGTTATATAAAACAAGTCAGACAGCCAGAAAAAGAGTGTAGTAACCCACTAAGAAAGGTAAAATAAATCCAGAATAATATCTCTGCATGTACTGTCATATAAAATAAGTGAGCGAGCCTGAAAAAGAGTGTTGTAACCTATTAATAAAGGTATAATATGTCTTGAATATGTCTTCCGTATGCACTGTAATATCAAATAAAGGAGAGAGCCTGTAGAAAAGTGTGTAATGTAATTAATAAAGGTATAATACTTGGAGTTTGTCTGTGTCACTTACTTTGAAATGTTGTTGTACCCTTGCATTATACAAATAGTACTGTTGTAATAAGTGCTGTCAACCCACAGTTGGGCAGTCCCATATAAAGTGGATGATGGAAGTGCCAGTAGCTGTGAAGCATATATACAGTCCTCAACAGTCAGTTAATGGCTGGCATGCATAAGTAAATCTGGCACATAAGTAGCTTGTTAATGTGTTCCCCAGAAATGTGAGTGTGCTACACGAAATGTAGGGTTCTGTAGAAATTTAACTGAAAATGTCACGTGAACACATCCAGATATGTAGATATAGAAATATAAATAAAATAAATAACTATGTAGCAGTAACATCTGCATCTTGGACAGTTAGTATGTCAGATAAAGGTCAGGTATATAATGAACTAGCCAAACCCATTACACAACCTAATGCATGTTGCCAAGTGTAATAATACATGTAGGGGATATACACCTGCAGTCAATAGGAATGTAGTGTAGACTAAAAGTACTTATAAGATGAGGTGTCTTTCTACACCCTACTGTATGTGCATAAACAATGCCATTCCACACCTCAATGGGTATGTCTAATCTCAAAACATTTGTTGGGACATATGTCCTATTGTTCTATAAAAATCTGCATTTACTTTGATGCATGTGCCCTGTTCATACACCACAATCTTGGTGGCCTGTTGCCACCAATCATCCCTGCATGCTGTTGGAATGTCCACTGTTGTTCATTATATGCATGTGTTATGCTTGCTGTTAAACTGTTGGAACCTTGGTGTGTTGGGTTAATGGGAATATTACTGCATGCTGTTACAACTCATTTGGAATGCTGTTGTTTATGTTGTAATTAAACACTCCTAATCACAGAACATATAGGAAGGTCGGTCCCAGCGGACCCACCTGTCCCTCCTCAGCTGGCGATTGCACCTGGCAACAGCAGGTCCGGTGCCCAGCCTGGGCTCCCTTCTTCCATTGGTCCTGTGCCACCTTTGGGTGGAAGTGCTGCAGGGGATGGGGCTCGTTGGCCCCATGCAAGCGTGGGCAGAGAAGGGCCACCTGTCACCCTCCGAAGGGTCCGGGCTGTGGTGCGTAGGGAGATCCAGCGTTCAGTCGCTGATCCCCTACGCCAGCTCGAGGCGAGAATGGCGCGACTCATGGGTGAGCTGCCCCTCCTACGCAGCCCCAAGCACAGCCACCCTTGGGGCTGTTAAGATGCAGTGGTGACTGCCCATGGGTGGGGATCTCAGTTCCACTGTTACCATCTGTGGGCTCATGGGCTTGCAATTTCCAAACATCCATCCCCTTCAATTGTGTTCACCCACCCCATGTGTCATACTCTGCACCTGTATGCGTCTTGTTTGTCTTGTCTGTTTACCTCCCCAAACCACCTCCCCAAATATACCTACTTCCTCTACCTCACTTTCCACTCTCACCTGAAAAAAAAAAAAAAGGCAATCTGTTCCCACAAAAAAATTACTCCCCATACATAGCTGCCCATTTTGCACACATGTCCGCTGGACATGTAAACTGATAAATATAATTGGCAGTACAACAGACTTTGTTGTCCTCACCACTCTCTCAGGGGTGGAAGGTTTCAAATTTCACTCCAAATTTATTGCATATGCACAGCTGTTGCTGGTAAAGAAATGGGCAGCCATGGACCTTTCCTAAAACTGTCCTGCACATCCCGAGCTTGTTTCCCTACTGTATCTCCCTCTTTGTGCCCCCTTTTTTACCACTTTACTATCTCCCCATTTTCTTTTCTTTCAAAGAAATTAGTGCGGGGGTTAGCGGGAGTAAGCACTTTTAAACAAAGTTAGCGGGTTTGAGCGAGTGTGCGCATGTGTGCACTTAGCTAAGCATCGCTAAGCGTCACGCAAATCCGCGCAAACCTGCTTACAACTGCTTAAAAGAGCCTTAGTCACTCTGCATGGCAGGGCCCTTGTTCTGCTGAGCAGCAAAATAAAACACCTCTGTCAGTCTCGAACCCCGGGCCTTGGACACACTAGACTGCATGAAGTAGCACTGGGCCACAGTAGATTTACAACATGTTGGTGCTGTAATAAATATATCATGCATTACAATGAGTGAAAGTAAAGGGAAAATAGAAATGTCATAACACAAATCATGTTCTGTGGATCTTTACCAGCAGTTGTTGTGGAATTGCATGACATGACTGTGAAATGAGAACCAGCCATTTTAGCTGGAAATAATGTTACAGTAGCACTTTACAAACACCACACAGTATCAGTTAATTGTCTAATTAGAAAAGAAAGTGCATACTCCCATGTATCTTGTGTAAGCATGTGGAGGGGTGTGTACTAGAAGCAGCAACAGTCAGGTTTGAGTACAACATGCAAATCACTGGCTACAACCCTAGTTTCAGAGATAAGAAGTACACCAACCTTCTGACTGACACAACGGTGTCCACAGCAAACAAGCATGGGCCCCACTTTGGAAAGCTGAAAGGGCTACTCCTACCTAACCTAGCATTTTATAACAGTGGCCTGCTATGACAGTGAGTAGTGCAATTACCACACATCAGGCTGCATGCAATTAGTAATTGGTGGGCACCAATTGGTGCAGAGGCCATCACATGAACATGTGCAGATACCTAGAAAAGCAGGCTGTACTTCTTGCTGTCTACACATGCAATAATCTCATTGCAGCAAGAGAAGAGCGACAGAGAGAGAGAGACAGGGACAGAGACAGAGGCAGAGACACAGACACAGACAGGCAGAGAAACACAGAAAAAGAAGGAGCAACAGACAGAGAAAAGAAAAAAAAATAAGTAAAAAAATAAATAAAAATATATTTCCTTTAAAAACAAATGGAACACAGCAATACAAACAAAAGGTATGTAACACATATGTATATGCTGGCATGTAGTAGATGTTTATGAAGAGTACTCTACATACTGTGAATCATCCATATGTGGCAGCAGTACGTATCTCTATGTATCTGTACATGTGCATAGGGTAAGGGACATACTGCAACTGTTTGTGAAGTGTGTACATATATACGTTGTTCAAGGTTGTTATGTGCATATTTCTATGTAGGTTGTACTGTGTGGAAAAGAAAATAGCATGCAGTGCTGGTAAATGATATGTGGTGGTTAAACGCTGTGGGTATGCTCTGTCAGTTTTGCAGTGTTGTAGCCAGTGAGGCCTGCTAAAGCTACATGGGCTGAGGACACCTTCAATGCAGTCTGCACAATATTGTGCAATATTATTACATCACTGTATATCTCACAACTGTCGCATAAGTGATATTCCCACCATGAATAGTGGACTGTATATGTGCCTATATGTGCATCTATATGTACAGCAATGGATGTTTATATGTATGTGTGTATGTATGCGTGTGTGTGTATATATATATATATATATATATATATATATATATATAATATATATATATATATATGTATGTGTGTATATTTGTATATATATATATATATATATATATATATATATATATATATATATATATATATGTAGATATATGTAGGTATATATATATATATATATATATATATATATATATATATATATATATATATATGTGTGTAGATAGATGGAGAGAGACATGGGGCATAGTTACTGCCACAGGTGCCTGGCGACCAAGGTATGGACTGAAGCTCAGTGTTGACACTGCAGTGCCATCCCTTCTTGCCAGAACACTGTACCCAGTAACTACCACATAGGCGGTAGTCTACGTAATACCGAAGGTGTGATAAGGGAACATGGGACACAGGTGGACAGTAGCCTCCCCTTTGATAATCACAGTGCCACATTGGTCATGTACTCTGTCTATGTGGTACATGTCATCACAAAAGGTGTGTCATCTAAGGAAATATAGGTCAGTGTTCCCCTCTACTTATCACACTTAAAACCCATTGGAGAGTACATTGCCAACTACAGCAACTGGAAAGGCCACAGACATACCACAAAGAGTAATACCGGACTCAAACAGATGCCCTATGCAGACCAACTCACAAAACCACAGCTACACTGTGTTGCATAGCGCCTACCCAGAGGTGACCTCTGCCTAACATACTGAGCTATGCCACACCCATAGCTGTTGGACATCTTCCACGTAAACGTATTACAATCCCTCCCAGATACACGCTCTAGGGCCCTACACCTTGTCAGCTCACTAAACAGCACATGCTGGAGGGATAGAGTCCTAACTCAGAGACATGCCCTACTCTGGAACAAACCACCTATCAGTAGCAAACAAAGCTCCTCATTAGCAGTTGTCATAAATACTCCTGATGATTGTTTAGGAGATAGGAAATACACCCTGGGAATCACATCTGTGGCTCTGATTGACAGGGGCAAGTGAAATTAAATTACTTGTGTGTCAAAGGCCAGGGTAGCATATGGCAGCAGTATGTGTATGTGCATGTATGTGTGTGTGTGTGTGTGTGTGTGTGTGTGTGTGTGTGTGTGTGTGTGTGTGTGTATATATATATATATATATATATATATATATATATATATATATATATATATATATATATATATATATATATATATATATATATATATATATATATACACACACACATACATACACACATACATATAAACAGCAGTAGGCCCTAGGGACAATAGCGGATTACCTACCCATGACACGAAGCACACACATACACACACACACACACACACACACACACACACACACACACACATGTACTTAGTGCAATAATTGCTATGTGAGGTTGACTGAGTGTGATGGTGAATGTGTTGGTGAATGTGTGCAAGGTCTGTAAAGGTGTGATAGCTTAGTGTGAATTTATTTCTGCCATGGTAGTTTGTGTCCTAGCTGTGATCCCAGCAAAAGATGTGTATGCTATTGCTAGGCAGAAAAAGTAGTATGGCATACGGTGTGATGTAGTCCCTTGTTGTCGACTGTGGTGTCCCATTGTAGGCTAAAGCAATACATGTAAGCTTAGTGAGTGGTACTGCTGGTGAATCCAACTCCCATATGAACTGCAGTACTACCTGAAGCTGTAGGCCTAAACAGTACAGTATGGTGTATGTTCACATTGCTTGGAAACACTGTTTTGTGTCTTTCCTGTAGTCCTCACAGATTACATACCTCAGACATAAGGTTTTGTAAGTAGTAACACACAGTACTGTATGGTGCACAGGTAAAGTTAATCTGTGTTGGCATACATTTGTGGCTTGTATGTATGTCTGATGTGTGTGTAATTATGCCTGTACCATGCCCTCAATCATGTCTGTGTTACAGGGCATACGTGTGTATCTATCAACATGTATAGTCTAGTACAACAGTATGCCACCTATATCAACAACTGTGCACATATGTTAGGCAGGGGTTTGGCATCAAAGACTACTGTGGTATACTGGTAATACTGTAACTGTACTTTACATTCATTGCAATGGATGACATCTTTCTTCATCCATTAGCTTGATATATACCTCCTGTGGCTAGGTGGTGCATTGTGTCACATACAGTGTGCCATGTACTGTTGTATAGTCTTACATACTGGTTTCACTTTGCTGCTGTGCAGAACATGGTTTAATATATAGAATGTGCCAGGCACTGTCAGGCAGTTGTGGGCTGAGCACTGCTATGTGGTATTAAAAGTGTGTATCTACTGACAGCCAATAGGTTGCTATATATGGCAATTCATTGATGTCTGTACTTTAGAATGTTAAGTGTGCCACATGACTTGCTCACAATTATTATTTTATTGTCTTCCAGGGACATGTCTCACAATCGCAAACCTTCATATTCCCCTGAAGAAGAGGAAATACTCCTAGACTCCCTACTACAACATCACACCCTGCTGTTCTCCAGAACCAGCCAGGACCAGCACAGGCGTACTGCACTGTGGCAAGATGTTGTCCATTGGGTGAATGATGTAGGCATGCATAACCAGACTTATGAGCAGGTATGCCATCACTGCAGTGATTTAATTAGACATGTCCAGCAGCATGCCTCCGATGTCCGCAGACAACAGCTTGCCACAGGTGGTGGTGCAGCATCACACCCACCCCTCACCAGAGTGGAAGAGCTGCTCCTCAGCGTGGTGGCACCTGGCCAACCACTACAACAGACATGTGTCATCATGGAGGCCGGAGTCACCCAGCAAGTTGACTCAGAGCATGCAGGTAACATGGCATATTTGTAGACTACTGTTAGCTCGATTGTTAGAACATGCATATGTCAGATATGTACTGTGTATTTAGACGATGTGGAGCCTGGTGTTGTGCAATACTGATACTTTTTAACATAATCTGTATGCCTGTGACTGTCACATGTTGTACTACTGTAAAGTTGCAAACTCACAGCAGCAATGCCATAGTTGTTGACACTGAAAAACTGTCTCATATCCTTGTAGGTCCCTCTGGTGTGACAGCAAGACAGCAGACCCATGCTGGTGAGTGTTATACATTTAATATAGCAAATAACATGTGCATGTCATAGGTGAGTTGTAGGCCATATACAGATCTAAAACACCTACACATAATGCATGTTCTGCATGTTTTCTGTGGGACTATGCACATTCCAGTAACATGAGCAGCTGCCTCAAACACATGCAATACACAGAGCATCCCAACCAATTGTGGTACACTGTAGTGGACATTGTATAGGCAGAGTCAATACACATGCACACAACATACACAACTTTGTCATACGCAGTCAGTGTTAATATGATACACATGGCCTATTTAGACACCTGCTGTAAGGTCAGACTCCAGTATCCCAAATGTCATCCACACAGCACACATACTATACCTGAGGGGTAGAGGCCTATTATGGAGTGGTGCGATACTCCTCAACACACAACACATTCATGTTAGGCAATGCTCCCTATTGAACACCTTACATACCCATGTAACAACTGCCTGTGAAATGGTTAAGTGCTGCAGTTCAGTTGCAGCAAGATAGTTGCCAGTGTGACACACATTAGTGGCCTTGAGTGACCACATGATGATGCCTGATGATGGCTCATGGTACTACACTACATCCAGTTACAGTAACTACAGTACTACACATAGCATTCATTGCTATACACCTGACAGTTGTGTGCATCCGGACTTGGTATGTATACCTATGAGTGATGGTGCACAGGACATTGGAAAGCATTTAATACTAGCACAGCAATGTTGTGTCCATGTACACATTGTGTTCCAGGGTGAGGCCAATCATTGAACAACACACACGCATCAAAGACATGTATACTGCTATTAACAAGGACTCTTTACACTCGCACTGCATGCTGTTAAGCAACACACATCCTACATGCTGACACATATGATAGGATTCGTTGGCTTGTGATACTGTACTCCGCCATCAACCACTAATGAGTATGTTCTGGATTGCTGTCGGTGTGTGTGTGTGTGTGTGTGTGTGTGTGTGTGTGTGTGTGTGTGTGTGTGTGCATGCGCGTGTGTGTGTGTGTGTGTGTGTGTGTGTGTGTGTGTGTGTGTGTGTGTGTGTGTGTGTCAACTTTACTGAGTAGTGTATTTGTGTGCATGTGTGCATGTGTTCATGTGTTCATGTTCATGTGTGCATGTGTTCATGTGTTCATGTGTGCATGTGTGCATGTGTGCTAACATCATGTACAGATTGTAAAGTGTGTTTCCTGTCTTCCTCTCACAGGTGCTGAGGTTGTGTTGGTTGAGTGCAGCAGAAAACCTGAAGTCACTGCCACAAATAGTGGAAATGATGATACATGTGTTGTGGCACAGGCAGGTTTGACAGGGTCTGTCGTTGGTCCGCCAATTGACAGTACACAGCTTTCCACCCCATCTATGTGCACATTCATACTGCCAATACATCCCTCATCACCAATGCCCTTAGCTGAGGGACAGCATACAGTAGGCATTGGCCAGGATAGTGTGATATCTATGGCACATGCATCCCCTCACAGCAGCCATACCCAGACTCCTGGAATGGTACCACATAGGCAGATGTCCAGGGGTTCTTGTGGGAGCACTGCTGGTCGTAATGCCCCTGGCAGACGTGCCCTCACAGGTCTTACAACCTCAGGTATGTTCTGGACTGTAATGCAGGCACAGGCATGTTTCAAACAGTACACCAGACAGGGACTAAGGGCACAGAGGGCCCATAACACCGCTATCAATGACAGTATCCGTGACCTTGCCGGTGCCATCCATAATTACACCAAGGTCATTGATAGACGTTGGGGAGAGAGACTAGATGTCCTCCACAATGTCATTTCCATGTGCCAGGACAGTGCAGGATGGCTGAGATATTGACATGGACGTATGCCAGCAACATCATCAGCTGGCAGATGTCATGGATGACACATAAGTCACAGCCACTCCCGTAGTGGCAGTACCAGCCCCAGCAATGTTGGGGCTGGGCTGTCAATAGACCATCCTGGACAACCACGTGCATGTGGCTCTGGCCAGTCCCAGCAGGGACATGGGTCCAGTCGACATCCCTCTGCCTCTGATGATAGTACCCAGTCTGGCTTAGTACCCGATACTGTCCGTGACACCTCTGCCAGGCACAGGTAATGTGTCCGTGGCCAGAGATGGTGATCTGTACAGCCTGGCAGGTACAGTTTGTGGCTGTCCCACAACCTCCCGTATTTGGCAGCCACATGGTGGAACTGTGTGCATGCAGACACACACATATAAACCAAACACCTAGGGCTAACACATACACACACACATTACATCAACATTGACCCATGCTGTACTGTTGTGCCTCAAACACACACACACACAGACACAAACACACACACACACACACACACATACATGTCAATTGGGTGGGTCAATGTCGGGCTCTGGCAAACCAACAACATACCCTGTGCATATGATGAAACTGTGCCACCTCCTGTCATCTGTAACATTGATGATGCAGGGACAGGCTAACATGGTGCTGATGCACAGGGTGGCTTAATAGCAGTGTAGCAATGTTAACATGCTGTCAACAGTAAAGTGTAATGATATCCTTGTAGGTATGTCTGAGCAAGCATGATGCATTAAAGCTATGATTATCAATGTAGTATTGTTTACACCAGTGTTAATTCCA
This sequence comes from Protopterus annectens, assembly GCF_019279795.1. Classification (NCBI taxonomy): domain Eukaryota; kingdom Metazoa; phylum Chordata; order Ceratodontiformes; family Protopteridae; genus Protopterus; species Protopterus annectens. The sequence goes on along the minus strand of NC_056734.1, from coordinate 613,970,850 downwards.
AAAATGGATTGTCCCCCATGTGCCACTTGGCTGATGTGCGTAGTTCTGGCAGCATGGGTTGGTGAGTGGACAGTATGTGTGTGATGTGTGCAGTACAGATTTGCAGGTGTACATTTGTGAACACGGTGGAGGTGCACTGTCTGCATGTATGTGCATAGTGAACACATGGGAAGGGTGACATGCCCTGTATTACACAGTGTTAACACTTCATAGTTTCTATTACTGGCCAGTATGCATTTTACTACACATATGTTGTAACTTAGGTACACATGTGTGTATGACATGGTTTGACACTATGCTGTGGATGATACTGTTAATATTGGTCATTGGTTTGCATTCTGGTAGTATACACAACCTCAACAGCCTGACTATAACCAATCGTTAGTTGATGTCTTGACAACTGACACACACATGTAGGAAATACAGTAGCATTTGGATCCTTCCGGTACAATACTATACCAGTAACCATTGGTATTGACCGCCACCCATTCCTGGGACCACTCCTGTTTGGGATGTAGCCCTCTTAGGTAAACCAAACACAGTAGGGTTATGTCTGTCCACATCTGGTAATGCATACAGTGGCCTACAATGCATTCTCTGGATGAGACGCTTATCCTCCACAAGAGTATCATACAGACAGATACCTGTTGACCAACCCATACTGTAATGCTATAAGCCAACTATAGTATAGTCATCCACATTTACTAAACATAGTATCCCGACGGTACCACATAGGTAGTAGCCCACGACATGTAGAAGGGGTACCGATGTGTACATACGGCCACATGTTATGTCATCTGTCCTTTGGTATTCACATTTCCAAAGGTAGTCTGAAGTCCCTTGGTGTATCACATAAGCAATAAGGGGTCTGTATGCATATCCACGAAGTTGTTGCACACCTATAATGAATGTCCATTATTGACAGACTTTGTTGTGTTTGAACATGTCTGAAATATACCCCAGGCATGTACCCTCACTCACACTATTCTATAGAAACTGTCATGGGTGTGTGTGACACAGATGGCCTAGGCCACAGATCACTACAGTGGCTGGCCTTGTCACAAACATACATATGTGACTTAAGGTCTGAGAAGCAGCAGCACTATCTGTCAAAGGTAACAGATGTATTCATGCAGAAAGCAGGCTTCCCACCTATGAACTAATTGAGGTCACATGTACATATATGTATTTGCCACACAGATACCTGAAGTGTGCAATGCAAATACTGTTGTTTCACTGATATGTCATACAGTAGTAAAAGCAAAACCCACAACACACTCAGCAATTGCATGATTCAAACTCCTACTTAATGATGTTATAATACTAGAGCGACACACATTAACATGACACGCTATATGCTTTAGTGGGAGCTTTCATTTCTACTGCTGTATTTGTGAGCTGCTGACATCATCAGACTTGGCAAAGAGGAATTTACCTCTTTTAATGTGTTTTCCTTGTCTCCAAAAAAGGCACTCCTCTCAAAAAAACACACACAGCAATTGCAGGATTCAAACCCCTGCCTAACTATGTTATAATACTAGAGAAATATGCACTAACACAATGCGCTATATGCTTTACTGGGTGTTTTTATTTCCACTGCTGTATTTGTGGGATACTGACATCATCAGACTTGCCAAAGAGGTATATACCTCTGTTAATGTGTTTTCCTAGTCTCCAAAAAGGGCACTCCTCTGAAAGGAAATCACACACAAACATACACCCCCCAACACACACACACACACACACACACACACACACACACACACACACACACACACACACACACACACACACACACACACACACACACACACACACACACACACACACACACTCAGCAATTGCAGGATTTAAACCCCTACCTAACTAGGTTATGATACTAGAGAGATAAGCATTAACATCTAAATGAGACTGATGCATGGTGTCAAAGCCATGGTCTCAAGCTAAATGCAAAAAAATGTGTAGTAATCCCCTTTGGAAAAAACAGAGTACCCTCAAACTACAACATAGGAGGTAATCCCCTGAAATCTGAAGAAGAAATAAGGGATCTAGGGACCCAAGTAGATAGTCAGCTTTCCTTTGATAACCATGTTGCCAAAGTGGGTTAGAAAATCCTTCTATGTGACCCATCTGATCACGATAGGGTTCGCATGAAGATCTAAGGATGTAATGGTGCCACTCTACTCTTCCTTCATCAGACCCATTATTGAGTACAATGCACCAATTGGAATGTACTTGGCTAGACATCTCCAGCAGCTGGAGAGACCACAGAGGCACCTAACCAAGAGGATACTGGCCTCAAACAGTTGCCCTATGCAGCACGACTGAAAAAGCTAAGACTGTTCTCTGTTGTATACCACTTTCTCAGAGGCGATCTCTGTCTAACGTACAGAGTCATGTCCAACCCAGAATTGCAGAACATGCTTCATCTTAGCAAAACCAAATCTACTCGAGCTACATGCTCTAGGGAGATAAAACTCAGCACAACAATGAATAGAACATGCTGGAGGGATAGATTCCCTTCGCAGACACTTCCCTTACTATGGAACAGGGTCCCGATCTACATAAGACAAAGCCCCTCACTATCACTCTTCAAGAGGAACCTTGATGAGTGGATGGGTAACAAAGTTCGCACCGGGGATCACACCAACAGCACTATGAGATACGGGCCAAGGGTACTAGCTGCTAGTACAAGGGTCTAGGGAACTACTAAAGGGGCAGTGAATACCACACAATATGGCTGGGCTAATATATGCCTTCAGGCAGATAGCTCAGTACCAACCTATGAACCTATGAACACGACGCGCTATATGCTTTACTAGGGTTTTTCATTTCCACTGCTGTATTTGTGGGATGCTGACATCATCAGACCTGGCAAAGAGGAATTTACCTCTTTTAATGTGTTTTCCTAGTCTCCAAAAAGGGCACCCCTCTCAAAGGAAATCACACACAAACGTACACCCCCCTCACACACAGACACTCAGCAATTGCAGGATTCAAACCCTTACCTAACTATGTTATGATACTAGAGAGATACGCATTCCCACAACGGGCTCTATGCTTTATTGGGAGTTTTCATTTCCACTGCTGTATTTGTGGGATGCTGACATCATCAGACCTGGCAAAGAGGAATTTACATCTTTTAATGTGTTCTCCTAGTCTCCAAAAAGGCACTCCTCTCAAAGGAAATCACACACAAACATACACCCCCCACAGACATACAGCAATTGCAGGATTTAAGCCCCTACCTAACTATGTTATGATACTAGAGAGATACGCATTAGCACGATGCACTATATGCTTTACTGGGTGCTTTCATTTCTCTTGCTATATTTGTAGGATGCTGACATCATCAGACTGGACATGGTAATGTGTGTGCACTTTGTTTTATGCAATCCCAGGACTGCACCATGGGGGACAGCAGGTGTTAACAGCTTGAACAGGACTCCACAATCCTTAGCTTGTGTGATCTCTGTGGACCAGTTGCCAATCCATCATATGACAATACATATTTATGCACAGTTTGTTGATTTTGTGGATACAACATGTGTCTGGGATGTTGGAAAAGGGCTATTCAAAGTCTATGTGGGACGTGTGTAGCTCATTTCAGTGATGTATGTCCTGGGTGGCTGCCATGCAAACAGTCTAGCAGGTTTGGGAACCATGATCTGCCCAAGACCAAACCAAAGTTGGTGGGGTTGTGTGTTTGTCGGTTTCCAATAGCTCTGTTTATGACTTCAATCATGATGGACTCCATGGCCTTGCAGATCACACTTCATAGGCTTATAAGACTATAGTTCCCATGGTCTGTTGTGCACCAACACTTGTGGACTGTGCCATATGTTGCTGTAACCCATTCAACGGTTTCATGTCCTGTAGAGACGGTGAGGCTCAACAGACTGTTCAGGTGCAGGGTCTGTTTGTTCTGCAGTTCACTTATGACACATATAGGGAAACAATGTAATCCAATTCATGCCATGTTTTCTCATTTGGAAGGAGCCGTTTACCCATTCTACATGTGATATCTCCTGGTATGATGATAGGGCCTTTTGTCAGTGGGAGGTGGGTATGTATGTATGAGCCTGTCTGATAGGATGTTGGCATTGTCAGTCATTTACAGTTGGCCCTGACTCAGGACATATATGAGTGTACATTGCTATTTATGACATAGCTGAAGGAAGTGTCATGGTTCTGTCTGGACTCTTTCGCAGATAATCTTTCCAAAACACCAACAAACTTAAGGACTAAACTCCTGTTATACACTTTTACACACTGAACACCCTACTGATCCTTTTTGATCAGTCAAAAGAGTATTTCATCATAATATCCTGACATGTCCAAAGGTCAGTTTCGTGTGTACTCTCCAGTCCAGCTGGTGAATATGGGCCTTTTGAGGCAATGTTACAACTGCCTTATGTACACAGACAACCCTCTCCTCCTCCTAACAAACTCAGATATATGTGAGTGATGCAACTATATGGACAGACTGGAGGCTGAGCTCTCTCGACCCATGACTGGCACAGTCTATCAGGAGGAGAAGGTGACCACACACACCACAAATCCAGTCTCACATAGACCTATAGCAACAGCAAACCAAACACATAAACACAAAAAACATACTCGGAGGCTCTAACTAAAAATCTGCCTAAGCAGCAGAGACCTCCAAAGCAGACACCCAAATAACTGCTACCCCACAACAATACCCACATATCACATAGTTCACAAAGTCAGTGTGCCACACAGTCACTGCCTTTAAGGCAAAACAACACACCTAATACACTTCTAATAGGTGACTCTATTGTCAGATACACTGACGTCCCACTCACCAGGCTGAACAAGGAGAAGGTCACTGTAAGCTGTCTGTCGGGTGCCAGGATCCACCACATAACACATGCACTCAGGTCACTCCAAAGCAAGTACAAATATGACTCCATCATTGCCCATGCTGGTGTGAATGACCCGAGACATTCCTCCCTGGACTACATGAGAAGAGACATAGAGGAGCTCTCTGAGCATGTAGACCAGGCTGGTATGACCCTGACCTTGTATAGCATCTTACAGTCACCAAGAATGATGCCACAGTATAAAGACAAAATGATCAATTTTAACAGTTGGCTAACATATTGGTGTCATTCAAAGGGGAACCAGTGTCTGTCAGTCTGGGATGACATGCTCGACAAGCCACGTTGCTTCACTAGGGACAGCTTGCACCTGTCACTCCTGGGCTTTCGAATACTGGCTAAGGTTCTTGCCACCCCCATAGTGCCTTTTTTAGGCAAGGCTCAAAAGACAAACCCACCTTCATAGATGATACAAGATAAAAGAAACTAAGGGTAATGCTGCTCAACACCAGAAGTCTAAACCTCAAAATGCATGCACTCAAGGCTCTCTACATTATGGAGAATACTGATATCTGTGCAGTAACAGAAACCTGGTTCAAGGCTCCCAAAAGCACCCCAGCACTACCAGGTTATACTTCATTCCATGCTTTTCGGCCACAAAACCCGGACCGAACCACAAAAGGAGGGGGAGTATCCATATACATCAAAGATACACACACCTCCAGGTTAGTAGCACTGCACAAAGCATCGGAAACCATCCATGTGCAACTAACAGTGGGCAAAACTGTCTTTCAGTTTGTAGCCTGCTACAGACCACCCTCACAAACTCAGGGACCCCACTCAGCTTTCCTGAGAACACTGGAGATTATGAAGGTCTCTCCAAACACCATTATATTGGGTGACTTCAACTACCCAAACATTGACTGGGAATACTACTCAAGCCCCAACACCCTCGCCCAACAGTTCCTAGAATTTATAAACTCAAATGCTATGGAACAACTCATCACCACCCCCACAAGAGGGGAAAACATATTGGACCTGGTCATCACCAACATGGGGACTCTATGTTCCACACCAGAGGTATACCCCTCATTGGTAAGGTCAGACCATACATTTATCTCACTGGACATCCATATCCCGTCCCCACCCCCAGCCAAGATAATCTCGGTGAAGAACTTCTCAAAAGCAAATGTCATACTTCTCAAAACCGAGGTGGTATCCTTCAAAGCCCCTGGGCCAGTGGAAAATACGGCTCAAACCGCAGAATCCTTTACAAACACATTCTATGGACAACTACAGGAATGCATGGATTGTGCTATCCCAAATTAAACCAAGACTCACTCCTCCAAAGGCAGGGGACCTGTCTGGTGGATCCCAGCCAAGAATAAGCTATACAACAAAAAGGGGAGGCTACTACATGATCGAGCAAAATCCCTAAAAAGGAAGGCATCTCTGATCAGTACTATTAAGAAGCTATGATCACTCATGAAATCATCTAAGGCCAGCTTCAAAAGAAAAATTGCACAAGACACTAAAGACAATCACAAGGCCTTCTTTAGTTATGTCAGGAACCTGGGTGGCAACTCCCAGATATGCTCTGAGTTAGTGCATAATGACAAAAAATACACTGAACCCACAGACATTGCCAACATCCTGGCAGACAGGTTCAGTGCAAATTTCTCCCCCCCATCCCCACAAATGAGCAAATGTCCATCCCAACAGAGTGTCGCCTCCCTGACATCACAGATGAACAGGTGAGAGCTGCCCTCACCAAAGCAATAACACAGCATCAATGGGACCAAACGGTGTCCTGGGCTGCGTCTTACAAGAGCTTCATGAAGAACTTAACCCTCACATAAAGTCACCGTTCAATATCAGACTTACTACAGGATATGTACCCAAGGAATGGCATACAGCAACAGTGGTCCCACTCCACAAAGGTGGTGCCACAACGGACCCTGGACACTATCGCCCTATAAGCCTGACTAGCCTGGTCTGCAAAGCTATGGAGCATATCATCATAGAACTCATAAACAAAGACATCAGGAACCTCCAAACACTAGATCCTACCCAATTCGGCTTTGTTAAGGGCAGATATTGCCTCTTGAACCTGGTTGACTTCTTTGAAACAGTTACCAGGGCCATAGACATAGGGAAGGTAGTCCACACAGCCTACCTGGACCTCGCAAAAGTCTTCGACACAATACCCCACTCAGGCATCATAAATAAGCTCACCAGCTTAGATATCAACACATATGTCACAAGATGGATTGCAAACTGTATCAGGGATAGCACCCACATGGTAGGAACTGCAGGTGCCATGTCAGATTCTACACCAGTTACAAGTGGAGTCCCACAAGGCTCAGTCCTGGGACCTCTCTTGTTCAGTATATATGTCTCTGAGGTACAGGCTAACATGGGAGAACTATGGCTGACCAGGTTCGCAGATGACTGCAAACTGTGTGCCATAACTGACTCTCCGGCTGACACAAGCATCCACCAAAAGGGTCTCACAGAGATGGATAACTGGTGCCAGAGACATGGCCTAAAGCTAAATGCCATAAAATGCATAGTCATCCCCCTTGGGAAAAACATAGTGCTCACAAATTACCACATAGGTGGTAATCCATTACATATGGAAGTAGTAATTAGGGATTTGGGGACCCAAGTAGATAGTAATCTCTCCTTTGACAATCACGTTGCCAAAGTGGTTAGAAAGACTTTCTATATAGCCCACCTTATCATGAAAGGTTTCACATCTAGATCATGAGAGGTCATTGTGCCCCTCTACTCATCAGGCCCATACTTGAATACAATGCCCCATTTGGGGTGTACCTTACACCTGCAGCAACTGTAATGACCCCAAAAGTACCTTACCAAGTGGATCAAGGGACTCAAAGAGATGCCCTATGCAGTTCGGCTAAAGAAACTCCAGCTCTACTCAGTTGCTTACCACCTACTCAGATGCGATCTGTGCTTCACGTATAAAGTCATGTCCAACCCAGAATTAATGGTCATGCTCAACCTCAGGATATCCAAATCCCTTAGAGCTACACACTCCAGGGACTTAAACCTCAGCACAGAAATAAATAGGACATGCTGGAGGGACAGATTTATATCCCAGAGGCTCCCCTCACTCTGGAACAAAATCCCAGTCCAAGTTAGGCAGAGCCCCTCACTGACCCTCTTCAAGAGGAATCATGATGAGTGGATGGGAGATCATATGTTTACCCCTGGGATCTCTTCTGGGTCCCTGCTAGACAGAGGCACAATAAACTAACTGTAAAAGGGCTATCTTGTGTGATTTACTATTCAAATGCACAGTCTACTAATCTAAAAGGGTTGCGAAAGCCAAACACACTCTGGCTAGGCTTATAAATGCCCTAGGGCAGATAGCCTAGTATCAACCTATGAACCTATGAACCTATGATAATGTTTGGATTGCACATTGTTTATTGATGATACTGATTGCAGGTTTTGTATCTTCTTTGCTTTCCCACTTTCTATGAACAACCTAAGTATCTTTAGTACATATTTGATTATGACAGGGCTCCAATATATTATATATGTGTCTGTTGTCATATAACTGTGTGCACAAGGCAGGATTGGTGAATAGTGAGAGGTTCCTGGGTTAACACATGCAACTGCCAGATACATGTGGCCCACTGCTGTACTCAGACATGGCCTAAGTGTGTGAGCATGCCCAGTTCGGCCTTTCAGTGTTTTGTTGCCTGACATTTGTCTCATTTATTCAAGTGTGTGAGCATGCCCAGTGTGATCTTTCAGTATGTTGCTGTCTGAAGTCCACTACATTTGTAAACATGTGCGAACATGCCCAATATTAACATTTATACTATATGTGTGTTGAAAATCAAGTTATATTTTTACTGCAGGGCTCACCTTTCTGTCATAACTCAACAGGGATTATGCTGTGCCTGCAGGGTTTCCATGAGACATTTTGCATAGACTTATCAACATTTCTTCATACAGGCTAACCACTGAAATACTGTCATGGTTTGGTGGTTCAGTACTGTGACCATAGTGCACAGTATCCTGGGTTCGAGGCCTGTCACTGCTTTATATTTTCATACTGGGCAGACTAGACTGCTTAAGGACCAGTAAAGCAGATATAAGCATGTTTACCTGCTTTTGCTCAACTATGCCCAACTTTGACCAAACTTGCCCAACATTGTTCAACATTAACCAACATTGCTGAACGTTGCCCAATATTGCTCAACATTGCCCAAAGTTGTGCTAGTTAGTGTATGCAATTTTGTTTACATATACTAAATAGTGGTAAAAGCTGTTTAGCACTGCTTTATATTGCTCAAAACATGGCAATCATGCCTCAGGTGGTGCTGCAGGGCTGCCTATGTCGGATGCACATAGTACACTCCCTATACTTGTTTGAAAACAGGTAATGTCAAGTTAGGCATCCCTTTTACTATATGTGTGAGTTAGAGAGAGGTATCATTTCCAGGGCTCCTACTGTGCCAGTGTATGTGCTATGCATTGCCTCTTTGCCAAGGCCAAAGCATACTGGGCATGCCTCCTTCTGCCTACTGGGGCAGGCTCAGGTTGTTCCTCCTCCGAGTCATGCTCTGCCTGTGATGGCCTTGGCAATGGTGGGGGGCTGTTTGGCCCGGGCCTATGCTGCTCCTGCTGCAGCTGTTTTCACAGGATCATATTATGTAGCATAGCACATACCATGACAATTTGGGTACATGTAGTTGGTGAGTACTACAAGGATACACCAGATGTGTCCAGGCACTGGAACCGTGACTTGTGCAGCCCAAACACACGCTCGATTACATTTTGTGTTTGTGCATGTGCCTCATTATGGCGCTCCTGTTCAGATGTGTGTGCATTTCTGATGGGTGTCATCAGCCACGGCTCCAGTGCATATCCAGCATCCCCCACTAGGTGACCATGAGGGATGTCCCCATTGGCAAATGTCTGGTACAGCTATGTCAGATGCCAGATATGGGAATCATGGTAGCTTCCAGGGCAGCCTGCTCACACATTCAGTATTATGCCCTGGGCATCACACATGACCTGGCAGTTGATGGAGGGGAAGCCCTTGCGGTTAATGTAGGCCCTACCCCGCTCACCGGCTGGTGCTTTGATGCGTATGTGCGTGCTGCCTATTGCACCCACTACCTCAGGGTATTCCGCTATTTGCTGGAAAAGACACATATTGCTGGCCAATACCTCATGGGAAGTGGGGAAATATATATGATCACTGACATGTGCTGACATGGCATTCAGGAACTGGTGCAGTACCCTGGATGCTGATGCCTGTGATATCCCTATCATATCACCAGCTGGTCTCTAGAAGGTACCTGTTGCTAGTATTCTTAGGCCAACACATATCCTGGTTTCCACTGGAATGGTTTCCCCTCTGTTGGTTCTGTGTGTGAGGCGTGGCCTGTACAGCTCAACAATTTGCTGCAAGAGGTCTCTGTCCACTATACAGCGCTCCACTATCTCCAGCTCATGTAGCCCCTGGTAGCTTACCCTGGGCCTGTACACTCTTCTCCGTCTCCTCACTGGGGGTTGCTCAGCAGCATTCTCATTGTCACCACCCTCAGCATGTTGCATATGTCACCTTATAACAGCAATGGCAGCCCCTAACATTTCTTTGTCTCAGTAAAGTTTTTTAAGTTTTCAATTCTCTTAGTTTACTGCAGTGTTGCAGTGTCTCTGAGGAAAACATGGTGGAAAGTTGTTAGCAGAGTTTAAGTGCTGGGCTGGGCTGGGCTAGTGTACTGCCTGTGTAATTGCCTGATTCTGATTGTCTTCACCTGCTAGCTCTGCTAGTTCTCCCTGGTTAACTTCCTACTATTTGTTGTGCTTCCTTTTCCCTTTCTGTTTCCACAGGGGGGCAGTGCCCTGCACACAAGCGCAAACACACGCACACCATCTCACACATGCACACACATGCTTACATGGCCTAACACTTGCTAACTCCTGCTTAAACGCATGCACACAGGTGCAAACACACTTACACAACTTTAAACAACCTTACACATACTTACTCCGGCTTAAACGCATGCACACGGGCGCACACACGTGCACACAGACTTACTCGGATGTACAGGCAGGGACCCATGCGCAAATACATTGCAGGCACTTCAACAAGAAACTTTAGTGTTATCCAAGACATACACCTCCTATTTCTTGCCTTTAGCTAGGATACCTGTTGACGCACCTCTTCCAGTGATGAGTAACTGACAGCAAATACATGCCACTGTGCTCCAATGAGCTTACATTCTGTCATACATACCCCCCTCGTGATGCGTGATGTCACCTATCTTCTACTCTGTTACTCCCCTTATCCTACTCATACATTCCACTGACTATGCTCATTTGCTATGTAAACTTGGGATTCACTATCCTTACCCTCATTTGCATGGGATTGCCTAGTAATGCTTGGTTACATCTCTTAGACTGAGCTTCCCCCCTTAGCAACCTCTACTCCGTTGCCATGTTGTCTTCAGCCTGCCATTCACTTGCATTGAAACTTATGACTTGCTATAAAATCCCTATTTGTAGCTTTTAATTTCTGGTTTTCTGGTTTTTAGAGTGCAGCAAGTTTGCGTGGAGCTGCGCTACACTTAAACTTCGGAGATCGAGGTAAAAAAAAATATATTTTTTAATTTTGCATCGGGGAACATTGCCAATGGCCATATATTTGGCCATTGGCATGCTTCCTCAACTGGACGCAGCCTTTATTTGTAGGTGTCACGGCTCCGTTTTGCTATTTGCAGAATGGTACTCAGTTGTCAACGGAGTGCATTTCTGCAAATAACACTATTCTTACTCAGACAGGTTAGGGTTTCCTGGATCGCAAATTTAGCTCATTTGCATGGCTTTCACCAGCAAATGAGGTAATTTGCATAACCAAGCCCTGTCCGTATAAGAGTCATTTTAGGAGCTCTGTTGCATGCCCCTGCCGGCTGTTCCTGGATCACTCGATGGAGATGTTGGCTGCATGGAGTCTTACTCTACTCTTAGAGTTCATGCGAGCCTTCGTGAATCCGGCCCTATGTCAATATAGTTTATTTTCATTTATATAAATGTATGATTCTCTATGTTATGTCATAATTTAATGAAGATGTTTCTTGTTTAATAAAAAAAAAGAAGTGAAAGGTTTGTGTATGGTTTTATGTTTTAAAGTGAAATGTATTTTATGTCTAATAATGTTTTTAGCCAGTATGGTCCTGGCTACATCCCTGTAAAATACTTTTTAATACACTGACAAGAGTGCCTGAGCAGGGATCGCAGTCTCCTGTTCAGCTACTTGTGAAAGGAATGAGTATATGGAGCTTAGTAGCCACATATAATTCACTTACAATCCACCATAAAATGGCTTTTCTTTATTCTAAGCAATTGCTGTCAGAGAAAATCTTTCAAAGCACCAACCATACTCTGTGTGGGGCAAGTGTGTAGTTCTTTCTACTGCAAGTTCCCTTTCTTCCTAGAATTACAGTGATTATTTTTGCCTTTGTGTCTTAAGCAGCTGCTGGCAGGAAAAACTCTTTCTGGAAGCTTATTGTCCTTGCTGGGGTCAAGCTTTCATTTTTTTCTATAGTAATTTTTCTGTCCTTCTAAGGTTTTCAGCTGCTATTTCTACCTTTATGCCTGAGTGCTGCATAAATTGTCATGCTTGTGTCCCTTATGAGACAGCCATCAATGTGGGCTAAGCACGTGTGTGAAGCTAGCTATCACATATGCAACTTACCTCTCATTAAAGGATAATCTGACCTTGCTCGCCATCATTGGTAACCTTGTTATTAGTAGCGCAATCCCACTGAATCAGTAACTGGTGATTTTCCCAGTCGGTGAAAAGCCTCACATACTGCATGAGGTTTCCAACATCTTTACCCAGAGTTTCACATACAGCAATGCAGATCATCTGATACAAATCCAGCTAATATTTTTCTAGATCAAGGGCATTATACACATGCACAGAAGGACAACATGTGGTGGTCACACTTCTCAGCAATCATGTGCATTTTTTTTTAAAATCACTCCAGCATATTGTTTGCCTTTCCTACAGTGTCACACAATGACTCGTGATGATTGCACATAAAAGAAATAGAAGTATGCACTCTTGGGTAATATAAATCTGACATTAAACTGACATCCTTAGCCACTTAAATGTTATAACCTAGTGAAAGAAATACATGTATAAAATAAAACTGTGCATTTCTCTAATGTATTATTGATATTTTCATGTTTCCTAACCCTCCTAGAGTGATGCTAGTCACAGCTATAAAGGCCAGCTATAACGACAGTGAGAAAATGGGTTACAGCTCAAATATATCTTGAATTAATGAACAAGTCATGTGGCTGTTAATGAATATATCTGGTGACAGTACAGCATAAGTTATTACAATAAGAAAAATAATAATAAATAATAAAACAAAAAAAAAGCTGCATGCTAAAACTGCAGCCATCCAAGTATGTCCTGTAACTCTTAGGCATGACATAATTTATCTGTAGGCTGTCATCACCTGATGTATGTCTATATGAATAATTGCACAATATCCACAGCACATGTATGGTTCTAATCCTACCCTTACAGAATACCATTCAGACCTACATCATTTGAATGGCATATTTTTTACATTATACATTTCATCTTCACCAGGACTGCATAATACCTTACATATTTTCTAAGAGCAGTTCATATTTTAACAATTACATATCCTGTCGTACAAATATATACCAAAGACACCGACCAGCAGTATGTTTGATGCATCCGTGTTCTTGTACTATGTGCTTTTGGTTACTCCTGTATGACAAACTTTCAGGATCATCTGCTGATAAGGATTCATCGTGTATATTATCCCAAACTGACTTGTAACATTATTGTTGTTTATTTTTAAAGTAAAGTGATGTGTTATTATTTTCAATAGGTTGTAAATGAAAATGTTAAATATTCATTAGGGTCAGAAGTTTTTGTAGGTGTGAAAAAGAGAGAATGCACTAATGAGTGAATGCTCATTTTTTACGAATCACATAGCTGAAATAAAGACAGGAGAGTTAAGGAGGAAAATTAGTTTTTTAATGAAAAAATGATTTTAAAGAAAGGACAGGGAAAGCAGGGACAGAAAATAATGGAGGCAGGAAGAGATGCCAGCATTGGAACAGTCTAGAACCTGCAGCCTAGGAAAATGGGGTCCTGAGATGGGGACAACATTGACTTCTAAAGTTGACAATGAGCCCCAGGCTGTGCAACAGAAGCTGGGTAAAATGAAGATCCTACACCAGCTTGGAATGGGATGAATCCTGCAGCAAGAATTTGTCCAGACAAGGAAACATTTGAATGCCTTGAAGCCTGCGAAAGGTAATTAAAAGGGCTAAATATTTGTTGAACATGTTGGGGCTGCTGAAAGCCCAAAGGGCAAAACAAAGAACTGAAAATGAGAGGAAGAAACAGAGAAATGCAAATATCTTCTGAAGAGATGGTGGTTAGGAATGTGAAGGTAAGTGTTTCCAAAGAAACCACAAAAACCTGGTGGAGCAACAGAGGAAGCAGAGTCTGAAGAGATAGCATTTGAACGAAAGGCACTTTGAGAAAAGTGTTCAGAAAAGAAAGATCCATAACAGGCCTGTAAGCTCCCATTTTCCTGGGGACTAGAAAAATTCTAGAGTAAAACCCCAAATCCCTCTCTGTCTGCATAACTGGTTGAGTGGTACCCAGGTCCAGCAGACCCTGCAATACCCTTTGGAAAATGGGGAAGCTGTTGTTTCAGGAATTGAGGAATTCCAGAAAAGGTGAGAAGAACCTTCCAGGTCATAAAGTAACCTTTCTGGATAATGGTGAGAGCCTAGGTGTTTATGGTAATCAGCTACCAAACTGGGAGAGAAAGAGAAAGTCTGAGGGACAAGGAAACCTGGCCAAAAAGAAGGGAGGGTGGGCAGACAGATAGTTATAGATTTGTTAGGAAAGGACTGCTGTTGGGACCAGGGCATTTGAATAGGCTTGTTAGAGAAATCTTGCCTAGGAACCTTCTAACCTTTGAAAGACTGTCTAAGCACCTTACACAAAAAAAGCAATCTTACGAGGCTAGTTCCTCTGAAACTTGGTAAAAGGGGAGAAGATCTGCTTCAAATATTTCATGACCTTGCCTTGATCCTGTAAGGCCTTGATAAGGTCAGCCACAGCAGTACCAAACACATTCTGCTTATCCAAGGGAGTATCCAGAAGGTTGCTTTGATATCATCTGGCAAGGCCAGAAAGCAAAGACAGAAATAATGTCTCATCACAGAGTCAGAGGCAGCCACCCTAGAGGATGCATCTGCTGCAATATAACTGCATTTAATAGAGTGATGGGCAACCTGAGAGATGGAAATGAGCAAGGAGAGAGCTGAGGCTTTACCCTCAAAGTCAGGAATATCAAAAACAAGCTTCCCAACCTGGAAAAGAAGAGACAGTATGCACCTTGTTATATGAGTCTGACAAGGTAAAGTCACAGAAATGTATACCTTTTTATTAATTCTCTCCATGGCACTGCTGCTGTTATCCAAAGGAAGGAGCTTGGAAGAAGTCAACCACTGAGAAGGCTTATCAATAGAAAGAGAAGTCACTGCAGGATCAGAGGATGGGCATTTATACAGGAACTTGTAGGAATCAGACAATTATAGAACCTGGTTTCAGGGAAGCAGCAGAAAAGGTATCTAGTAAAGCAGCCAACAGAGGAGGGACATCTGAAGGTCTAGGAGAGTCCATTTGGAACATCTCATAATACATCTTCTGAATGTCCAAAACTTGGGAGCAATCCTATTTCAAATGCTCCATCATGTGCAGGCAGGACTGTGTCACCAAAGAAAAGTCCTCCAACGGAGAACCAGGACTGATAGAGTCCTTATCCTTAGATCCATAATCTAAATGTGAGGGTAAATGACAGGAATAGGCCAAGGAGTCAGCCTCAGAATAAGATTCCCCATCCAAAGATTCTGGGTCCCTAGCCCTTCTAGGTGTAGAGGACTAAGGAGAAAAAGGAACTGAAACCCCTTGAGGAAGCTTCAATACCATCAAGGCATTGAACAAGCCTTGAGTAATGTCCTTCTATTCCCTGTGTGGTTTCCATGGAGTAGGCATTACATATTTAGTTTTTTGCCCTTTTTTCATAAGGACGTCCGCTCTGACAAAAAGCAGAGGTTTTGACCCCTGCCTAAATTCAATCAATGTACCCAGCACCTCTTCCCATACAAGAATTTGAGGAATCTCCTTAAACTTCTCAGAAAAGATTATCTGTGGTTCCTCCTCAACATTTTCAAGGCCTCAAAAGACATATGAAAAACAGGCTCCATACCGGCCTCTGAAATGGTTGTGGCAGAGGAATCAGAAGGTAATGCTGGGCTATCCTCTATGTTCTCACTTACTTCAAGAGACATTTCTGGTGGAGGCTGGACAGTAACAGATGCAGGTGTAGACTTCTTGATCTACTTCTTAAGCAGTGGCTGAACTTTGGGGAGGGTGGCTTCTGCCATGGTACCTTGGGTCAAAAGCTTGAGACATTAGTTCTCAAGGTAAATGGAAAGAGAAGAAAGGTGGCTATGCAAAGTCTTGGAAACAAAAGCCTGACAAATGGAACACTGCATGTGGTCGTGGGATCACCTTAGCAAAACAAGCACCTATTATGTCAGTCTTTATGGGGAATCTGCCTCACAGGCTGAAATTTCCCTTTCTTGAATGACATGTAACCCAGTAAACAATATAAGGAAAGAAAAATGAATCTCAACAGGGTACTTATATGAAAAATGTAGGCTTGGCAAAACCATAACAGTGAATGATGTTCAGACTGATGTACAATAACAATGTTCAGACTTTCTGCAATAAAGTTTTGAGTTGGGAATATACATACATCACCTTTATACCCTACACTTGCATGGGGAACCTACTTCTGACATACAATGCATCCTAGTTAATAAAAGTTTTGGAATACCGGCTGGACATTGGACTATCCTTGGAGGGAGATCTCAGAGGTGATGAATAGTGCAACAATGATATGGAAGGACATCACTTGATCTTTGTTTAATAGCTGGGGTTTACTGATATAGGACTTTTTTGGTTGTAGGGAAGTATTCTGCATTTTGTGATTCACACTTAGTGGTATTCAGTGTTTGTCAGTTCCCTATTTATATTTAACCACCTGAAGTTCTTTCTTTTGCGGATTCAGCCTTCCATGATATAATCATTAATGTTACTCATGTCCAAGTGTTCTGAACATGACATCAGATTTGATCCACAGCAAATATTTCCATACATTGTGTGCACCATTCACCAACTATGTATCTGTATCACTGTCATTACTGCCAAGCTGAATAGGATTACATTAGTTCTGAACCAACACACACACAAGACTATGATATCATGGCTGTAACAGTAATGCATGACAGATAGCATTTACCTTATTCAGTTTTACTCCATTTTACCTGAAACAACAATGCTATAACTTTAAAGGATGTATTATATCAGATGCTCAAAACTATCCTGTAAAAGCACTGCACACAGTTCTAAAAGAAATCATGGTTGTTCCATACAACTAAATGAGGGATTCTTACTGAAGGAGATGGACATAGCTATATTTTAAATACATCACTACAATTTTAGCATATATCATCCAGATGAAAAACACTGTTTGAAAATATGAACTTCCATATGGACTAGCTTCACAAAGGCTGCATAACTACACTGTACCACAATCTGTTCTTTCTACTACATTTCTCTGGTGACTGCAACCTGTTATGAACACTGCAGCCATGCATCTTCAAGCACTTATATCAGTGCTATGAAGTCTGTATTAGTTCCTATGCCACTTGAGAGGTGCATGCAATACGGAGGTTTTAAAACATCCAGTATCATACAAGCTGTGCCCTTGATATGTGATCCTCCTAGTTGAACCCCCATTTGTGGCTTGCCTAGTCTTGTCCACTCAGTAAGGAATGTTTAGAGATTCCCCAGGAGGTGACTAACCTCACCAGTTGTGTGACAGTCTGCTATGAGACACTTTCCAGAGGAATTCCCTACTAGTGGCTTAAAGAACATGCCCTAATTCAGATGGAGGATGAAATGTTGTTTATTACACCTGTCTGATTTTCTTGTTTTCCAGTCTTTCCCTGTTTTCTTCACATCTTTGATATTTTTTTTACTTACCTGTTATTGATTTAATTCTTAATGAAGTAACTAGTGTTTGGCAGTACCTTTCACTGGCTAAAGATTATTCCAAAGCATTGTCGAGGAAGGGTATTTTTTCTGAGTCTCCATGGAAAGTTTGTTTGCTTGCTTACTTGTTTGTTAATATATTTATTTATATTTTTGTTTGTTTGTTCCTCCAAATGACAACACCCATCAAGGCAGAACACTTTTAATGTTGAGTGCCTGGGGGAGACTCTCCTATGTGTATTACGTAAAGTACAATATGTAACATACAGTGACTGGAATGATCTTAGGTAAATACTGGGTTATCAATATGCAAACTATTATAAGACTAGCAAATAAAT
The DNA here is from genome assembly GCF_019279795.1 of Protopterus annectens. Classification (NCBI taxonomy): domain Eukaryota; kingdom Metazoa; phylum Chordata; order Ceratodontiformes; family Protopteridae; genus Protopterus; species Protopterus annectens. The sequence goes on along the minus strand of NC_056734.1, from coordinate 613,952,491 downwards.
CAGCGGGCAGAATCAAACCCCTGTATTTTGTATCTGTGAGGTTAAGATCTTAACCATTATGCCAACCCTACCCCCCAATATAATCATTATGTTGATGTGTGAGTAACATAAGTGACTGTTCTAAATCAGTTACAGGATGAACTGAATACTGCCTATTATCAGTTAATTTTTCAACAAGATGATATCATAAGCATTAAAATAAAAATAGCTGTATGGCTGGATTCACTGCACAGCAACGTAAATGCTTAAACTGGAAGCAGTTATGACATAAATTAAACATATACACAGTTTGAGAAGCAGGTGATGTTAGATGGCTGTCGAAAGAAGAGGAGAATGGAGTGGGAGCACAAATGTCCACTTTGTGAAGTGACAGAAGAAAGACAAATAGCAAATATCTAAAAATATATATATTATTTTGTTCTATGAGTAGTGATGATCTAAGAGGTGCGCTGTGTAATGTGAAGTATATAGACCATATACAGCAATACGGTGAGTTGTAATTATGGTAAGGTGGGTGGCATTTGGTACAGATGGGATAAGTACCATTAATAAAGTAATAAAGATAGTAATATAAGGGATAGTCTGTGGAGAAATATGTCTATTGTAGGTGTATATGTTGATCATTATCTATGCCTTCCAGGAAGATACAAGTAGCACATCTTGATGTTAGGGATGACAGATTTATTTGCTGAACTAAGTACCTTAAGAAGACAATTGCAAACATTATAATTCATGTCCTGTTGCAGTACATATTTCAAGAGTTAGGCATGTCACTGTAGGTAGATACAGGTACCAACAATCATTATTCACTAAAAAGACAGTCGTGCAAACCGTGCATGTCCTTGGAGTAAGAATATTTCATCCTTCTTCATGTCGTCAGGTAAAAGGGGCAAACCTTTAAAAAATGCTAATAAATCTGTAATTGTAAAAGGAAAGTCCTGCACCTTCTACTGCCCTGGACTCTAGTAGCTATTATAACTGCACTGCTGGAGTGTACATCAATAATATGACACCATGAAAGGGCCAGTGAGTACCTGTATGACATGAGCATACCAAACAAGGATTCCTGGCAGGTAACCAGACTGGATCAGTGTATGATAGATGGTAAACAAAAATCTGCATAGAAGGTATACAACATGTTAGAAACCACAGAACCAAGTAAGGTAACCATTTGAATCCAGTGATAAATGTACAGCATTAGAAGTGGAGCAAGTTGTATTAAAGAGTTTCTGACAGATATTCTGCACTGTCTTCTAGGGATAAGGAGGGACATATATTTTTCATCTCACATTCACTGTGTACTTTACCGACAGGAGTAACATCATTTTCTTCCCCTTGTGGGCAGTGATACAGAAGCATTTAATGGACTCTGTTTTTTGCTCGTGAAGGTAGATGAGACTCATGCCTTCCTAACAAACTTATAAAATTTTAGAGAATGGACCTTAATAAGCAATCAGAACAGCATGAAAAAGACATTTGTTAAAACTAGCAATATTATAAGGATAACAGCACTCCCTTCACTGTTTAATTCCTACTTCAGACTATAATCACCTCTTAGATCACTGTTACTCACAGAAAAAAATATATTTTATGATGAATTTACTGTCTTTCTTCCTTCTGTCACTTCACATAAGGAAGGTAACATTTCTCAAACTGTCAAGATTGTGTTTTGGAAAAAAAAAAATCTTGTTCTCATCCAGTTGTATATGTATAATATTATTTTTGTTTGTATTTATAATATTAAATACTAAATTAAGTATATGACACTAGTTACAAAGTAAAATGGCAGTGGAAACCTCAGGTGGATTAGCTTAACCTGTTCTTCTGTCTTATAGTGGAAAAAGAGTAGTACTTGCCTCTGTTTCTGTTTTATCATCCCATAATAAGGGATAGCACTTACCCCTGTTTCTGTTTATTTATCCTATTTTAAAGGGTAGTACTTATCCCTGTTTCTGTTTCACCAATCCCAAAATGCATCTAGCAGCAGTCATAGTACTGAGATCAGGTATAGTTAGTGTATCCAGGATGGGTGAAAAGTTTGCACCCCCAGATAAAGAAGACTATCAGTTCAGATTCAAACATCTGTTCTCATTGCTTTTTTAACCTTTCTTCAAAATGCTATTTCATTGTTAGAATTGCTGCATCTTTTGCTCAGAGTATTTGAACAACACAAAAAAACTTAAATGCAGTACTAATAAAATACTTTAAAGAGAAGCATAATTTGGTCCACAGATAAGACCGACATCTCTTTTCAGTATGAATGCACACTCACTGAAATATAAACTGAGTAGACTGAGAAAAAAAATATTTTCATAATTATAAAGAAATTGAAAATGGAAGACTTTCACTAGTGACACAGAAGTAAAAGTCTCATAGTACAGATTTCATCATAGTGCTATTATGAGATTTTTTTGCCCCATTTATATTTATCAAAAAAGTTTACACATATGCAGCCTGCTATCACATATGAATCTGGTAAGCCTGTCTATCTTTATACTTCTGAGATGAAGCAATAAAACAGTAAAACACACACACACACACACACACACACACACACACACACACACACACATATATATATATATATATATATATATATATATATATATATATATATATATATATATATATATATATAGGTCTACTTTTAAATACCAAACTGTCAGTAGACTGAATCACAAAAAGATAGGTCACTCTTGGATGGATTGTACAATCAAACACAAGAAATAACAGTAGAACAGAACATGGAAAAGGAAAAGGTCACAGTAGATACTACAGAAGAAACGCAAAATGAGAAGATGTAAAAATGGATGTGAGAGACGGATAAATGAAACAAAAGGAAAAGAAGAAGATGAAGAGGAAGAAGTTAGTAACTCGAGTGTTGAAGGAGAGAACAAAAGGGTTAAAGCAAGAAGCTCTATAGGTAAAAACATAAAGGACAGAAAGCAACTGTAGTGGAAAGCAAAAAAGGGAAAGGCTAAAAATGAAAATGTTTTACAATGAGAAGCTTAGCGTATCACAGCATAATTAATGTTCAACATAGACTAGAGGTATTAGAATGGTGTAAAGTGTTAGACATGGATATTATAGCATTAGTATAACAACACAGGAAGAAAGAGCACAAATCAATGGTTTATGGGAAGGTAAAGTAATATGGCGCCTAGGTAGTGAAAAGTGTTCAGATATACCTATCTTATGTAAAGAATGCATAGAAATTTTGGATTATACAATAGTGATGATTGGAAGAATAATAATACTAGACATAAAAGATAAGAATCAAACTTATGGAATAATCATGCTTTATGCATATACCTTGCAGAAACAAAGAGAAGTCATTTTTAGGAAAATATTGGATTATGTAAGCGTGACCATGCAAATAATGGTAATAGGAGACTTCAACTGTGATTTAAAACATATACAGGAAGAAGTAACAGATGTTAAAGTTATCTCAGGCATAATTAAAAACAATAAGATATATTTATGGGAAAATAAAAACTGGGCATATAAAATGACTAATTTAAGAACTAAAATTGATTATTTTATAGTTTTAGACAGCTTAAGCATACTACGTCAAGGATGTGAAATTACAGGGTTCTCAGATCACTTAGCCATATGGATAGAGATTCACAAGAAAATAAATTAAATAAAAATAGGTAGAGGAATAAAAAGAATTAACGAATCAGACCTGAAAATTATGGCAAGATCATATAGACATGAGAGAATTTTATAACGATTGGACAAGTTGGTGGATTAGTTTAAAAGAAAAATACAGAAAAGAAGCACTAAAATGGCAAAAGTTTAAAAGCTTGCAAGATAGTGATGACTACAAGGAAATTAGTAATAAAGTATTTAAAACATAACAGATAATAGAGAAGAGTTTATAGAAAAAGAAATAAGGTTGTATGAAATGAATCAAGAAAAAATAAAAAGAGGTTATTCAAAGATATTTTCTACAAGGGAGGAAAGAAGTAGTAGCAACATACTTCAAATGGTTAAGGAAAAATAAGAGTAATAAGAGAACTGAAAAATAAAAAAAACTGATGTAGTGAATACACCAAAAGAAATCGTGCAAATAATCAAAGAATACATACTGGAAATGTTTTCAATATGTGACATTATAATAAAAGATAAATGGGAGTTAAATAAACTATCTGAAGAAGACAATAAGAGTATTGAAGAGAAAGTTACAACTGTAGAATTTGAAAATGTACTAAAAACAGTGAATGAGGCAGCAGCTACGGGTATAGATGCACTCAAATGCTTAAGGTATAGAAATATACAAGATTTGCAAAAAGAATATTTTCTAAAAGAAGTGAAAGAATTGTTTGAAAACTGAATACATGATGAAAAAATATGTCTGGGTATGATGAAATTTATATGGAAAAAGGGAGACAGGCAGATATAAAAAAACTGGAAACCATTAGTACTGAATAATGAAGATTATAAGATTTTCATGAAATTAGCAGAAAAAGGAATAGTAAGTAAAGCAAATAAACCATCATCTGAACAATCTTTGGAACAAAAGATAAATTAAGTCAAGAACTTCCGATGGTAATAAGAGAACTTGTAGATGATGTAATACTATGAAAAACAGAATTAAAATTATTAATAGGAGATGTAAACACAGCTGTAGATCAGTATGTATGTATACCTTTAAGAAGCTTTCCATGGGCTTGCACATGTGTATAAATACTGAGCATGTGCAAGCCAGACTGCCATTTTCTAGAGAGTTGTTGAGATGTAAGCATGCATGTATGCAGTGGACTGTCAGTTAATCAGTTTGTTTATATTTTATGTTGCTGCTATCCATCCTGATGTGTTTCTATATAATAAAGCATATACGTGAACTACCCCACCTGTTCCTCTTGAATCATAACATAGGACAAGTGACGTGGTGTCAGAATGGGATCCAGAATCAAGACCAAGAGGTACTCAGTTAATAATATAGAGGAATGGATCATCCCTACTGCAGTTACAACTCGCAAAACAGGTCAGAAACAAATTGCAGGCACTGAAACATGCTTAAATGACTTGTTACTCAAAGAATATACAACAAAGCACTCAGAATGCTCAAAACAAATTTCTAGTGAAACAAAATGTCCTAAATTGTGGCACATTGATAAAAATATTCAAAATAGTTATGAAAATGTTTGAAACAATGTCAGAATCACATAAAATATATAAAATAAGGAAAGCTACCACATTTTTTTTGCTGTGTGCTACTTTATCACATTAATTGAAGCTATTCAAGATATCTGAATTATACAAACTGTTCACAAGTTTGTGTAGTATTACAGTACAGTTATTTCACAAAATGCAGTCATTTCAAAGCATATTTCATAAAGTACAGTATTTTGAAGAGTTTATATTGCTTTTGAATGTTACTACAACTGCATGTGCATGTTCTTATATAATTACAAGGGCCATATTTGCAGTGTGTTTGTTGGCATAGAAAAGGCTTTCGAAAACCTGGTCAAGCTGTATTTTCTGACAAAGATGCCTGTACAAAGGCATTTATTCTGCTTAATTTAGCTGGTTCAGAGGTCATAGAAAGAGAGTGTTCATTTGTGTAGGCACTTACTGTGTTTTCAGGGGAGGGAGAACTACCATATAGTGGTAATGGCTGAATTAAGGGAAGACCCCAAGTGCTTAAAATGTAAGTTAAGGGAAATGTGTAACCCCCAAATTAATATTACAATGGAAAGACACTTATTTTACACAAGGGATCAAAAGCCTATGGAAACTTTTGCAGCATATATAACTGACTTGAGAAATAAAGCTAAAACATGCAGATTTGGTGATTTAAGGGATGAGTTGATAAAAGACAGACTTGTGTGTGGTATCAAAGATGATGCTGTGAGAAAGATTTTGCTTCGAGACAGTGATTTAACTTTGAATAAGGCCATTGAGATTTGACAGATATATGAGCTCACAGAAAAGCATACAAGTATGCTTACAAATAAGAAGTGCATGCTTCCAGCATCTTCTAGAGGTAATGTTGACAGTGTGCAGCACTTGGTTAAAAGAAATAGGCCCAAGCAGATGATAGCAACTGTGAATCCTGTAACACTCCCTGGTAAACCCCGTAGTGTTCTAGCAAAATCCTGAGCATGAACAGTCTCACTGAAGCACAAGGGTGAGTCAGCAAACTCAAAGCATGTGCCCTCACCTAGTCTCATAGTCAACTGTTGTAATTGTGGTGGCAATCGTGTCTAAAAGAGAAACATGCTTAGCTTTTGGTAAGCAATGCCACATATGAAAACAGTGGAATAATTTCCAAAGATTTTGTAAATCAAAACAAGTTGATCAATTAGAAAGCTGTGACCCTACTTTTTATGTTGATGGTGTGCCTGTGCTTAATGAAATGAATCAGTCAATGCAGTAGATTTATGGACAAATAATGAAGTATTTTGTACTGTTGGGATAAATGGAAGACCCATAGAGTTCAAAGTTGACACAGGTTCAAAGTACAATGTTGTCAACAGAAACATTTGCTAGACTACATGCTGGTGAGAAGCTTGATTTGGTAAAGTGTGCGAAGCTTGTTGCTTATGGTGGTGAAGAAATTCAAACTGAAGGTTCAGTAGTCCTTTCATGTTACTATGTTGGAAACAACTATGACTTGCAATTTTACACAGTTAAAAGGCATGTACAGTCATTATTATCCCTGGGAGACAGTTTGAAAATGGAAGTACTTACATTTTTTAAGGAAGTCCACCATGTAAGCTTAAAAGACCACTGCTCTAATTTTGCCCAGTCTGTTTCTCTACCTATGCTGATCTTTTTGAACACAAACTAGGCAAACTCCCAGTTGTATACTCCATGATGTTAGACCCTGAAGTCAGCTCAGTTGTCAGACCAGCCCGGAAAGTTCCAATAGCTATGCAGAACAGAGTCAAGGCTGAGCTAGATAAAATGTTGCAGCAAGGTGTGATTTGTCTAGTTTACAAACCGACAGAATGGGTATCCTACATGGTGGCAGCTCATAAGTAAAGCACAGATGATATCAGAATATGTATTGATACAACAGATTTGAACAAAGCACTGAAAAGACCTCATTATCCAATATGTACAGTCAAAGAAGTTGCTGCTCTTATGCCAAATGCCACTGCTTTTTTGGATTTGAATGCAAAGCACTCATTCGGGCAAATTTTGCTTGACTGAAAATCCTCATTGCTAACCATTTTCAGTATTCCTTTTGGTAAGTACAGATTGTTGAGAATGCCATTTGAGATAAATTCTGCCAGTGAAGTCTTCCAGCATGCCATAGAACACATTTTTTCTGGTTATCTGTGTGCTATTATAGTATATGATATTCTAATAGGAGGTAATGGTGAAGCCAAGCATAACAGAAACCTCAAGAAAGTTCTGGAAAGAGCATGTGAAGTAAATCTTAAGCTGAATCCTCAGAAGTGCAAATTCAGGCTATGAGAAGTTACATATGTTGGCCAGTTGTTTACAGTTCAGGCTTATGAACAGATCCTTCCAAGCAAATATCAATTCTTGAGATGCCAGCTCCAGACAATGCTCGGGCCTTACAATGTTTTCTTGGCATGGTTTACTATCTAGGCATGTTTATTTCAGACTTGAGCCAACTTTCACCACTGCTCAGAGAGGTGACATGCACAGATGTATCCTGGTCCTGGTCAGAACAACACCAGAGAGCATCTGATGTCCTGAAAAAGAGAAATGCCAGTCCACAAACTTTCAGATACTATGATATTCACAAACCAGTAACTCTTTCTTGTGATGCTTCAAAGTTTGGTCTTGCTGCATTCATTCCACAAGAGGGTAGACCAGTAACCTATGCATCCAGAACTCTAACTCAGACTGAGATGCAGTATGCACAGATTGAGAAAGAGCTCTTGGCAATTGTGTTTGCATATTCGAAGTTCCATTATTATATTTTGGCCACCCAATTCAAATCGAAACAGATCACCAACCTCTAGTCACTATTTTGAGAAAGTCTGTGCATATAGCTCCTGCCAGATTACAATGCATGATATTAAAATTACAAAAGTATAATTTCAATCTTGTCTACACAAAAGGTAAAATTATTTATCCTGCTGATACTTTATCCAGATCACCTAGAAGTACCACTGAACAGCATGTCAATGATAAACTTGATTTTGACGTCAATGGAAGATAGCTATTTTTCTTCAGCCCATCTTGATGAGCTTAGAAGTCACACAGCCTCAGATCCAATACTTCAGAAGCTCAACTACTTTACTAGTCAAGAATGGCCTTCAAAGTAATCTTGTTTAAAAGTAGAAGTGTAACATTATTTTCCTTACAGAGATGAGATTTTGTTTGACAATGGTATCAATATGAAAGGTCCAAAAGTGATTCTTCCAAAATCTTTGCAACAAGAGTACACCACCATTTTGCATCATGGTCACTCAGGAGCTGATTCTACCAAAAGAAGGGTGAGAGGACTAGTATTTTGGCCTTCTATGTCAAAGAATGTCAAGCGAGTAGTTTCATCATGTTTTGTATGTAATAGTACTAAGCCACATCAACAGAAAGAACCACATCAGCTAAACCAGATTTCTGAACTACCTTGCTTGACAGTACCTTCAGATATTTTCAAATAGAATGTTCAACATTATTTTGTGTTGGTAGACTCTTATTCAAATTGGTTTGAGATTGACCTACTTCCTAATCTAGCATCCAGTACTGTCATTTCTAAATTGAAGAATCATTTTGCAGTCCATGGTAGTCTGCAAAAAATATTTCTGACAATGGTACACAGTTTACAAGTCAGCAGTTCAAGAGATTTGCTGAAGAGTCGGACTTTATTCATGTTACGAGTAGCCATGACTATCCACAGTCAAATGATTTGGCAGAATGTGCAGTTCAAAGTACAAAACAGTTATTAGAGAAATCTAAATAAGGCAATATCAATGTTTTTTCTGAATCTCTTGAATCTCAGAAATATTCCTCATGATAAACATCTTAGTTCACCTGCACAAAGGCCTTTGTCGAGACAAACCACAACCACACTACCAATCAGTAGCAGTCTGTTGGTTCCCTGTGCTAAGAACAACAAAGCAGTGAGAGCTCAACCTATGAAAAGGTGTTTGTCCCAGAGGTTCTACTATTATAAGTCCAGCAAACTGCTCAGTCCACTACGAGAAGGGGAGATAGTGAGGATGCAGTCATCCAAAGGAGTTGTGAAAAGTGTATGTCCAGAGCCGAGATTGCACATTATGGAATCACAAGGAGTAGAATAGTCCTGAGAAGATTCGCAAAACTCCTGAAACGGATTGTTCACTAATGACTGTCCCTGTTACTAAACCCAGTCCTAATTGCTAGAGCAGATTGCATTTCTAAACCATGTTCCAGATACATAGCAACTTGGACATGAACTTTGTGTTTATTTATTAGTGTCTGTATAGTTGCATGTCTTTTGCAGATGTTATTTTGTTGTGGGCATTTCACTAAAGAGGGAGGATGTAGATCAGTATGTATGTATACATTTAAGAAGCTTTCCATGGGCTTGCACATGTGTATGAATACTGAGCACATGCAAGCCAGACTGTCATTTTGTTGAGAGCTGTTGACATGTAAGCATACATGTATGTAATGGTCTGTCAATCAGTTTGTTTATATTTTACGCTGCTGCTATCCATCCTGATGTGTTTCTATATAATAAAGTATATAAACAAACTACCCTACCTGTTGTTCTTGAATCATTGCATAGGACGGGCAACAAAAGCTCTTGATAAAATTCAGCATAAAGCATTATGGAAGATTTTAGAAGAATATAACATACACAACAAAATAATAAACATTTTGAAATCAGTATACGGGGAAAACAATGTAAGGTTGGTAGTTAATGAATCGTTAAGTAAAACAGTAGTATTAAAAACTGGTATTAAACAAGGATGTCCAACAAATAGCATTTTATTTGCACTGATTATTAATGCAGTCATCACTAAAATAAATCTGATAATAGAGAAAGCAAAATATCAAACACCAGAAAGAATTCATATTCCAGTGATGTTTACATATCCAAATGAATTAGTATTAGCAGTTAAAAACAAAGAATGGATGAATATAGCTATAGAAATGCTCGACAAAGAATTAAAAATGCTAGGATTAACTATTAATAAAGAGAAAAGTAAAGGATTAGGTCTTTCAAAGAAATAAAAGACATTAAGTTTAACGAAGATGAAATAGAAATTCTAGGAATAAAGTTTGGAACTGAACAACTATGAGAAAAACAATGAAAGGAAATTTAGGTATATTTTGGAGAACATTCAAACTCTCATACAGAAAGAAAGCACATTTAATGAACTTGATGATTCTAGGCAAGACTGCACGTTTAGAATATGTTTGCATTATTCTGTTAACGCACGAAAAAGAATTAATGAATATAATTTTTACATTCATATGGGGACCAAGAATTAATCCTATTAAAAGAGGCATTCTTTATATAAACAGCAAAGAAGGAGGATTGAATTTCATACATCCAGTTGTGTATATATTTTCAGTAAATGCATATAAAGTATTAATAGGATTGCAAGATAAAGAAAAATTAATACAAATATTAGAAGAGAAACAATGAAATCTGGGAAACTTAAATACTTGAAAAAAAGTAAAACAAAACTTGTATGGATATAAAATTATATGAAGAGAAAATATATTATGGAAAATTGATATAGAAAACATAGAAAAAGACAGAAGGACATGGTATAAGAATATAATGCAAACAAACTATTATATTTATGCTTGGAAACACATAGGTGAAGAAAAAGTCAAAGCAGTAAAAGTAAGAATGAAGAAATGTAAAAAGCATGTGGAATGTGTAGATTTCCTGTGGAGATTAGTAAACTCCAAGTTAAAGCAAACATGCCATATAAAGCAAAAAAGACAGAGTCTGTATATATTGTAGGGAGTTGGAAATCACTGAACATGTTTTATAAAGTGTAAAAGAGTATATAAATTGTGGAAAGAAATATATGACAAAGGACACTTAAATTAATTAAAAAATATTGAATGTATAAATATGGACATGGCTGAATATGGACAGTATGAAAATGTAAAACCTGAGGATATAAATAAAGTAGATAAAAAGTTATTTTGTACAATAGGGATTATATGGAATGAAATAGTTAATGATGTAAAATACAATGAAAAATGGTTATCAGAAATTTTGAAGAAAGTTACATTTGGGTTGTGGAGAAAGGAGTGGGGAGAGGTATGTAATGTGCATACTGTAAATATTGTAAATACGTAAAGAAAATTGTATAAAATGTGCATACTGTATTTGTGGATATAAATAAAAGGACCCCTACCCTCTTGCCTTACGGGGACTTTTTTGTGGTGGTGCTTCCTGTCTTCAGGTCTGGGCCTACACGTGGCTCAGAGAAACAGGAAGCCATTTTGAAAATGGAAATGGAAAGGACATGTCATGGGAAGAAATGATGGATTGGATACAGAAGGAAGAAGGGCAACAGTATGAAGATATATAGGTGGAGTAAAAATCATATGCAGATGAAGTGAAAGAAGGGATGTGTGACAAGAAAGAAGAGAGAGATGAGTTTCAAAAGAAAAAGATTGTTTAAAATTTGAATTGAGAAGAAGGAAGATACTGAAATAGATAGATATAAGGTATGGGATAAAATAATTAAGATGCTTGGGCTTCAATCAAATGAGTTAAAGCATTTATTCACATTAGTAGAGACTTTTGTGACATTATTTTTGGGACTGAGCAGATAATCAAAAAGTTTATAGAGGAATATGAAAAAAAAAAACTGTTCGCCATGGAACTTATATGTACTTAACTCCTCTTTTAGGCAAACTAAAAAAATATTAACATTCAATTTAGAACTGAGGTTGAAAAAGAAACTTTAAAAAGGTATTTAGTAAATGTATGTAATGATGTACTGAATATATCAAAAGTATGTGATAACAGAAGTTTATGGACTGGGGTGCCAGATTACAAAGTGATATTGAAACTGGAAAGGAATGGATTCTGAACATTCCAAGTGTTATTAACATTGAAGGAATTAAAGGCTTGGTTAGATAATGGGGACAAACAAAAATGTGTTTTTTTATGGAAAAATTAATTTCTTAATCAAAAAATGTGAAAAAAGAATATGTTTTACATGTGGGGGCTTAGGACATGATGCAAAAAATTGTGAACCTAAATGTTATAAATGCAAAAAATGGGGCATTGGGTGTGTGTGTGAAGAAAGAGAAACTGAAGTAGTTTTGGGCATAGCAGAACAAGTAACAGAACAAGGGAAAAGGATAAAGTTATAGAAAAGGATCTAGATGGAGAATAAATGAAAAATATGATAGTAGTATGACCAATAGAGAGTAAATAATACAAAAAGATAAACTATTATTTAAAGTAGAGTTATGAGTAAAGTATTATCATTAAATGTGAATAGTTTTAAGAAGCTGGAAAGGGAATACAGATGTTGGAGTGGTGTAGAAAGTTAGATAGTGATGTTGTTATATTAGGAGACAGTAGATTCTTGTCAAAAGAGAAAGATATGTTGGGATAAAAACATGACATGTAATTTTGGGAAAGATACATACTCAGGAATACTTATATAAAGATACAATTAAAGTGTTAAATATTACATTTGTCATAACAGCTAGAATTACTGTTTTTGACATAAGATGGAGAGAACATGTTATGAGAATTATTGCAAAATATGATAAAAAAGGAGAGGAAAGATGTTCAGAAAAATAATGCAATATGCAGCAGTTAATAAGGAGATAATTGTAGTAGGGGACTTTAATTGCAAACTGAGACAACAAAACAAGAATGCGTATGATGTTAAATTAGTAAACTGCATTATTAAATACAGACAGTTAAAATATGGAATCTAGAGACTTGGACATATAGAAGCATGGAAATTGAACAGAAATAGACTCTTTTTTATTGTGAGAAAAATTTTAGTAATAATTAAACAAGGAGTATTTACTGGCAGGCTTCTCAGATCACAGGGCAATATGGATTATGGTAAAGGTATATGATGGTTATATAAAATAGGGAAAGGCGTAAAAAGAATACATGAAGTAAAATGGGATTTTAAAGGGGAAAATAAAGGTTATGAGACTATGGCAAGATCATGTAGAAATGAGAGAATTTTATGAAGATTGATCAGAATAATGGTTAAATTTTAAACTGAAATACAAAAAAAATGTTATGTGACATGGGATAAAGAGAAAAAATATATACGGAAAAAATAAAACATACGAATTTAAATCATAATATGATTGTTTAGAGAAGAATGATGACATTTTTTATTAAGGAACAGAAAATATATGAATTGAATAAGAAAAAATAGACAATTTATTGTGCAAAGATACTTTTTGAAAGGAAACGAGCAAGGAATTGTACCATTTTTAAGTAAAATAATTAAAGAGAGTAACATTGTAATGAAGGAAGTGAAAGATTCTTCAGGTAGCATACATAGTACACAAGAGGGGATTATGAATATGATAAAAGAACATATAAGGATATTATTTGAAGAGCAGAGAACAAAGAAATGGAAGGAATGGAATGTACAAACATTGTCTGACATGGAAAACAAGGACTTAGAAAAAGATATAACAATAGAAGAACTAGAACAGGTAATAAAATAAATTAATTTAGACTCAGCTGCAGGACTGTATACTATGTATAAAAATTTGATGGTAGAACAAAATAAAATAGTTTATAAAGGTATTAAATGAATGGATGAATAAAGATTTTGTGCATAAGGAGCTATGTAGAGGTATCGTTAGGTTTATATGGAGAAAAGGAGAGAAGCTAGAAATACAGAATTGGAGACAAAGTGCATTAAATAACAGATTATAAGATCTTTATGAAAATATTACCAAAAAGGATGACAGAAAAAGTAGGCAATGTGGCTAATGACTAATTATTTGGTATAAGTTGCATAAGTGTTCAAGATTTATTATTAATAATTAGGGAATTAGTAGATGATATAGCAGTGAGGAATGTTCAGACATAAGTAATGGTAGGAGATTTAAGCATAGAATTTGATTCAATACATCACTCAGTATTATGGGACGTATTTAATGTATATAAGTATGAAGATTAAAAACGTCTGTATGCTAACATATAAGTATAATATAGTGAATATTATGATAAATGGATGGTTGAGTGAAGATATAAAGATAGAGAAGGGCATTAGGCAAGGATGTCCATTGAGTGGTACATTTTTTGTGTTAGTAATGACTGTACGGTCTATGTTAAATGTTCGTACATCCAAAATGTTGAACATTTCATGGTCAAGACCAAATGTTTGACGTTTGGATGTTCGAACATAAAAAAAAAAAAAAAAAAAGAGAAAACTCAGAAAAAAACACTTTAACACCCCCCCCCCCATTAAATATGCCAACTCCGAGATCGCACTTCAGTGCAGAAGAGGGAAATTCTCCCTATCTACACCATACAGTGCCATTGAAAGTCTATCTTCGAGCACTCAAAATTTTGGATGTTTGGTCTCGACGATGTAACGTTTGAAATTTTGAGCATTCGAAGATTTGTCAGGTACCCTGACTGTAATATCTAGGTACATGAATATTCAGCTGGATGATATCAGTTTTATTTCTAATGAAGGGATAAAACTACCCATTTTGCTAAATTATGTAGATGATTTATTTCATTTATTTATTTATTTTATTTTATTTATTTGCATTTGATTGCTGGTAAAGTCCACTGGGCTTAAAACAGCCCATTTTCAGTTGAGGCCCAGGGAAAAAAACTCTGAGAAGAACATAGATAGAGAAAATATTAAACATTAATTGGTACAAATGTAGATACAGTGTTACACATAGTGATTTCAGTAATATATACAGAATATATACATAAAAGCAGAAATTTTGTTGGTTTCCAGATGAATTCATTCAGACAGATATAAATATATACTTATCAACATTGTTGTACCAGTTTCAAAAAGTGATGAAAAATAATAATTATGGAGAAAACATCATAAGTCAGCAGTAGCAAAAAGCAGTTTAGTTATTATATAAGGAGGAGGAGGAGGTTAGGTTATAGAGCAGGCACATTATATATTATTATTACAACAAAAAATAAAGCAAGTATGAATGCAGCAATAAAACAAATGCAAGAAATTATTCAGGTTATTATTTTTGTATTAAATAAAGACAAAAGTCAAGGCTTAGGTTTTGAGGGAAAGACTGGTGGAGTTGAGTTTAAAAAGATACAATTAAGATTATTGGAATAAACTTTGGAAAATGAAGTTTGGCAACAAACTAAGTTGTCTTGGGGCATCTTCATAGGGGGATTAGGTTAATATTAGAAGGAGTTAAGTGGGTTGGGAGGGTGAAAGGGTTAAGTAGAGGCAGGGATAGTTGGGAGGAAATGAGATAATGATGGGGAGAGGCTTAAGAGGATTAATCTGGTGTAGTTTGGTTAAGCAATCACATTTTGGCATGAACTTGCTACAGCAGGTTCTCATCCATGGTGACCTAGAGATTTTGGTGGTCAGGTAGGCCTTGGAATGGTTGGGTGGAAGAGGTGAGTGATATTCAGTACCAAGGGTAGGTAATAGTGATGTCAGTTATAGTGATAGATATTACTCATATATGTAAAGGTTTTTATTGTTTGTTGGGGATGGGAAAAGCTATATTTGTGGTCAACTGTCAGGAGGAGGAGAGTGGGTTTCCTGTGTTTCCTGCCAGAAGTCATGGCTGGTGTGTGATGTGCTCCTTTTGGGCCAGCCCGTTGTGCCATGCTCTGAGGTGTTTTCACCACTGTGGAACTCCGGTACGCTAATGATTGGTAGTTGATTTTTTTTCACGTGCTGAGTTACCAGCCCTGATGCACAACCTTCAACGAAGGTACACCCATTCACACATGTCTCCATGCAGAAGATGCTCTAGCTGAGAATCAAACCGGACAGCGTCTTACTGTGAGGCGACAACGCTACCGCAGCACCACCACTGTGGTATCCATCTTAAAATCAATGTGAAATACTAAAATATTAAGCTAACATTTAAAGCACATTGACACTCTATACTTTAATAGCAGGAATAAAAATGTAAGCTATAACCAAATGTCATCAGCTCCTCTTCAATGTACCCTGTTTCCATTCACGGCTTGAGGTGCTAGGGTCAGTGGGGCGCAGTGTGCATGCTCTGACTACTCGGTGCTTCATTTGACGTAATTTTATATATATTTAAAAAAAATAGCCTTGAATTAACAATGCGATTCCATCGCCTGTAATTTATGCTACTTGTCTGCTTTCCCCATTCATAACACACACACAGAAACACGAGCGGCTGATTTTCTGTTGTTAACTGCCAGGTGAACAAAAAACGTTTAATGTCACATAGAAAACAGGATGCAAGCTTGAGGTTGTGTGGAATTTTTCTACTGTGTCTTCCGGTTGGCAGTTTTGCAGGCTTTTGGCTGCTGGCGGTCTTCCCATGGGTTTATTTCTGAGTATGAGTGCAGGAACAGTGGCGCGAGTAGTGGAGAGAGGTAGTTATGCTATGCAATGGGCTATTCTAGTAGGCAGTATGCTAGGATAGGTGAGTCTAGGTTATTTTTGCTAATAAACTTCAATAATATTTGGGGAGGAGTTACTAGATGAGATGCATATTTGTTTTAGAGTAGACTGTAGCCTTTGAGTTGTCTTTTTGTTAATATTAAGGACTGTTAGAAGGTGAGGAAAGATTGTTTGGAACCAGTATCATTCATAGAGGTTTTATTATTATTAATACTAAAAATTGGCTATGTGTAGGGGTTGAATGGTGTCTGCTTTGGTTGGTTTCGTTGGTGGTTCATGGTTTCGCGGGCTTTTCCTGGTGTCTGCTTCTTTGGTTGGTTTCGTTGGTGGTTCATGGTTTCGCGGGCTTTTCCTGGTGTCTGCTTCTTTGGTTGGTTTTGTTGGTGGTTCATGGTTTCGCGGGCTTTTCCTGGTGTCTGCTTCTTTGGTTGGTTTCGTTGGTGGTTCATGGTTTCGCAGGCTTTTCCTCGTGTCTGCTTTGGCTGGTTTTGTTGAATCGCATGGTGATTTGCCTTCACTTGCTCTTCAAAAAAAAAAAAAAAAGGGAATGTGGGGCGTAGTTGTGGAATGAAAGATTGGCCGGACTTCTTTCGACGTTTTCGCGGGCTATTAGGTTGTCTATGTGTAGGCCGCTCATTGCACATGCACGGTGTAGTGGTACTGGTTATATGGAGCAGGATACAGCAGGGCATGCTGCTCAACCATCCAAAGTGGTGGCGGCAATAACTTCAGAGTTGACCCCCCCTTTAGTGTTTTGTGGTAGGCTAAAGGCTTTATTTTAGGAAGGCAGGTATTTGCGTACAACAATGCTTATAGCCCCAGAGCTGTCAGCTCTTTGAACTGTGACAGAAATGACATACAGTAATAAAAGGGATGTACTTAGGATATGTCAGTAGTGTGATTTCATTTATCTGTTTTAAGGCTTTTGTGCAGCAATGGTTTCTTGCAGTTGTTTGAAGGCTAGATTCTTTTACACAAACGGTAGCAAAATAAACCATTTTGAATAGGTTGTCTTAAAAAATGTCATGTCCGTAAGGACAACACTAGTTAATAAGGTGTTGCATTTGGTTGATGCGTGCAGCTGGCAAGTCAGGAGGGAAGTGCAGTTGGATATTTGCTAGTTGCAGGATTGGGGAGACGGGTATTTTTCAGTTTGTATGTGCGTAGATTTGCTTCCAATTCATGCCTGTCAATTGTGTTCCACTGACTTTGGTGGAAGATGATTAAGTAATGGAGGTGTATGGCAGCTCTATCGGTTGTGTTTAGTGGGTGGAGGGTTCCTGCTTTCTCCGTGGCTTTTCATTGCTGGCGCATTTCACCTCAGCTGCAAGGGGCTTTTCGCGGGCTTGCTGATATGGTGTTAGCAGGTACACCATGCGCATGCATGGCGCATTTTCCTTTTGTCCGTCGATGGCTTCCATCTTCAGGAATCTGGTGGAGGGTAGACGTTTTAA
Organism: Protopterus annectens; assembly: GCF_019279795.1. NCBI lineage: Eukaryota > Metazoa > Chordata > Ceratodontiformes > Protopteridae > Protopterus > Protopterus annectens. The sequence continues at coordinate 613,934,532 of NC_056734.1, read as the reverse complement.
AAAAAAAACATTTAAATTTGTAATATTTTAACCCACTCATGGTTTCAGTGGAGTTGTCTCATGTACCTGTGTAGATTTTAAACTGTTAGCACTTTAAAAAGTTATTTTTGTTTAACTGTTAGGCTAACACACTCAAGTGCGCTAGCCATTTTATAGCATTACGGGAACTAACATACTGTGTTTGCTAAATTGATTTTTGGACAGTGTGGGAACTAACATACTGTGTTTGCTAAATTGATTTTGGACAGTGTTGAAGCTCATGTACCTGTGTAGATTTTAAACTGTTAGCACTTTAAAAAGTTATTTTCGTTTAATTTAGCTGTTAGGCTAACACACTCAAGTGCGCTAGCCATTTTATAGCATTACATACTGTGTGTGCTAAATTGATTTTGGACAGTGTTGAAGCTCATGTACCTCTGTAGATTATGTTAGCACTTTAAAAAGTTATTTTTGTTTAACTGTTAGGCTAACACACTCAAGTGCGCTAGCAGTTTTATAGCATTTACTGTTTGCTACTGTATCTTTTTCTTCTGTCTCTGTCAAAAAAGAAGAAAAAATATCCTTGTTTTCCCGCTTTTCTGAACTAGAATAGTCCAGTCTTCAGATTTTGCTGATCTCTGGGCTTTGTCGTAGTTCCTGTGCTATCCATATCCTTATTTGGATAAGAGGAAGCTTCTTTGTTCACCAGTGGGAGTGGGGAGCACCGAGCAACCTTTTTGTCCCTAGAGGAGTGGTTCCAGCCCATCATCTTGTAGTTTATTGGCCATTTTGGGTCAATTCCTGGCTCTTTTCAATCCCCCTGCTATAAAGCCCATTTTTGCACGCTTTAGCGAGATTTAGAGCGAAGTTGCTCATAGAGCAGCATCGGGCAGCACCAGTTAATCAAGTTTAAACTACTTCTGGCTCAGTAAAGTCTGCTCTTCAATTTTTCCCTTAGAACTGCTCTACTTGCAATCTAAACAGCCTATACTCTATCTGAAAAGCTCAGTACTTGCTCCTAAAGCATTTTTTGTACAGGTAAAGCACTCTTAAACAAAAGAAAGTACTTCATTCACCTAAATTCCCTTGAGTACCCATTTCCCTATAGGTCCCTTCTGACTCAGTTACACAGCAATCTTTTTCACTATTTCTAGCACGTCGAAGGGTCAGTTGCTGGCGTCCTCTCCTGTTCAGCTGGTGAATCTGGGAATCTTGAGGCAATGTTACAATTGTCTCATGTACACAGACAACCCTCTCCTCCTCCCAACAAATACAAATATATGTGAGAGATGCAACTATATAGCCAAACTGGAGGCTGAGCTCTCTCAATTCAGTACTGGCAAGACCAGTCAGGAGAAGAGGGTAACCACACACACCACAAACCCAGTCTCACATAGAACTATCACAACTGCAAACCAAACACATAAACACACAAAAACATACTCAGAGGCGCTGATTAAAAATCTACCAAAACAGAGGCCTCCAAAGCAGACACCCAAGCAACCGCCACCTCAAGACATAGCACATGCAACACATAGTTCACAAAGTCAGTGTGCTAAACAGTCACAGCTCTTAAGGCCAAACAACATGCCAGACACACTTGTAATAGGTGACTCCATAGTCAGACACACTGACGTCCCGCTCACCAGACTGAACAAGGAAAAGGTCACAGTAAGCTGCCTGTCGAGAGCTAGAATCCGCCACATAACACAAGCACTCAGGTCACTCCACAGCAAGTACAAATATGACTCCGTCATTGTACATGCCGGTGTAAACGACCCGAGACGTACCTCCTTGGACTACATGAAAAGAGACATAGAGGAGCTCTCTGATTATGTAGCCCAGGCCGGTATGACCCTGACCCTGAGCAGCATCTTACCCTCACCAAGAATGATGCCACAGTACAAAGACAAAATGATCAGTTTTAACAATTGGCTTAATTACTGGTGTCATTCTAAGGGGATCCAATGTCTGTCTGCTTGGGATGACATGCTTGACCAGCCACGCTGCTTCGCAAGGGATGGCTTGCACCTGTCACCCCTGGGCTTCCGGATATTGGCCAAGGCTCTTGCCACCCCCATAGTGCCTTTTTTAGGCAAGGCTCAAATGACAAATCTACCTCCCTAGAAAACGCAAGTGGAAAAAAACTAAGGGTAATGCTGCTCTGCCAGAAGTCTAAACCTCAAGATGCATGCCCTCGAAGCCCTCCTCAGTATGGAGAACATCGATGTCTGTGCAGTGACTGAAACCTGGTTCAAGGCTCCTGAGAGCACCCCAGCACTATCAGGTTTTACCTCATATCATGCTTTCCGGCCCCAAAACTTGGAACGAACCACAAAAGGAGGGGGAGTATCCATATTCATCAAAGATACCCACACCTCCAGGTTAGTGGCAACGCACGAAGCATCGGAGACCATCCAGGTGCAACTAACCATAGGCAAAACTGCCTTACAGTTTGTAGCATATGGACCCTGGAAATTACCGCCCCATAAGCTTGACGAGCCTGGTCTGCAAAGCTATGGAGAGGATCATTATGGAACTCATAAACAAAGACATTGGGGACCTACAGACATTGGATCCTACCCAATTTGGCTTTGCCAAGGGCCGATCCTGCCTTTTGAACTTGGTCGACTTTTTTGAAACAGTCACAAAGGCCATTGATGAGGGTAAGGCAGTTCACACAGCCTACCTTGACCTTGCAAAAGCCTTTGACACAATACCCCACTCGGGCATCATAGACAAACTCACCAGCTTAAATGTAAACCCATATGTCACAAGATGGGTTGCAAACTGGCTCAAGGACAGAACCGACAGGGTCAGAGTTGCTGGAGCTATGTCAGACTCTAATCCAGTCACAAGCGGTGTCCCACAGGGCTCAGTCCTGGGACCCCTCTTGTTCGGCATTTATTTTTCCGAGGTACAGGCAAACATAGGAGGATTGTGGCTGACAAAGTTCGCAGATGACTGCAAACCGGGCGCCATAATTGATACTCCAGCAGACACAAACATCCTTCAGAGAGGCCTCATAGAAACGGATAATTGGTGCCAGAGCCATGGCCTTAAGCTGAACACCAAAAAATGTATAGTCATACCCTTTGGGAAAAACAAGGTACCCACAAATTACCACATAGGGGGTAATCCATTAAGTAGAGGTAATCAGGGACCTAGGGACCCAGGTTGACAGTAACCTCTCATTTGACACTCACATTGCCAAAGTGGTTAGGAAGACCTTCTATATTGCCCACCTTATCATGAAGGGTTTCACATCTAGATCAAGAGAGGTCATTGTGCCCCTGTACTCTTCTCTTATCAGGCCAATGATTGAGTACAGTGCCTCATTTGGGATGTATCTTACCCGACACCTGCAGCAGTTGGAAAGACCCCAAAAGTTCCTCACCAAGAGGATAAAGATCTTAAACATATGTCATATGCTGCCCGACTGAAAAAACTCCAGCTCTATTCAGTCACATACCGCCTACTCAGAGGTGATCTGTGCCTGACGTACAAGGCCATGTCCAATCCAGAATTAATGGACATGCTCCACCTCAGAAAATCCAAATCCATCAGAGCCATGAGAGCAAGAGACTCAAACCTCAACACAGAAATAAATAGGACGTGCTGGAGGGACAGATTCATAACCCAGAGGCTCCCTACACTCTGGAACAGAATCCCTATCCATGTCAGGCAGAGCCCCTCACTAACTCTATTCAAGAGAAATCTTGACGAGTGGATGGGAGATCATAGGTTTACCCCGGGGGTCATCTCTGTGTCACTACTAGATAGAGGCACAGTAAACTAAACCCTAAATGGGCATAGTATTCTCATCTTAAGGGGTGGTGAAAGCCACACACACTCTGGCTAGGCTTATAAATGCCCTAGGGCAGATAGCCTAGTACGAACCTATGAACCTATGGTATTTTAGTTTATACACGGTAATTATGACTGTTTTCAGTAGGGTAAGCATTTGTTTGCATGTATGGGGCAGGGTGAGCTATTAAGTTATAGTAAAGTATAAGGGGAAATACAATTGGCATGAACTTATTTTGAACAGGTAAGAAAATAGTTGGGGAATAAACATTAAAAAAAAAAACATTAAAAAAAAAATGGGTAAAACTAAGATTGTGCATCACATAAATGGGTGGTCCTTGGTCCTGCTCTTCATGGTTGTTTGGTATATGAGCCAAAGATCTGTGCAGGTGGGATCTGCAAGTGGCCGGAGTGATAGGCAGGAGCAATGGAACAAATGAGAAACCTTTGGGATTGTTGCAGCTTGTATTCATTCATTAAGAGATCCTTGTTAGAAGTAGAATCAGCAAATTTTAACCATCCTATGACCTTCATGGCTGAAATTGTTAGTAAGCCATTAGTATGTGTTGCTCGTATTCCTATTTATTCTACAATTCAAATGCTAGTGTTTTTCATTTTGGAAATGGAAGGCTGAGAGCTAGGCAGTGGGCAGTGAGGTGCATTTGAGTTTTGGACTTTGAATCTTTGGGGGGGGGGGGTACGTTAGGCATATCCTGTTGTGTTGGCAATTTATAAGCCATAAGAGTAGTGCTTGGTACGTTTAGTGGAAAGGGAAGTTCCACTGTGGCTGTGGTTTTAGGCTGGGCCATTGTCAGTTAGGTGAAGCACTTTTCCTTTCATAGTATTTGCTTCCCTGGATCCCTGTCTAGCAGGGTGACTGACATGATCCCCGGGGTGAATGTCCTATGTCCCATTCAGTCATCAAGGTTCCTTTGAAGGGGCCAAAGAGGCACTCTGCTTGACATGTATGGGCAGTCTAGTCCAGAGTCTGGTGAGTCGCTGGGTCAGGAACCTATCCCTCCAGCAGGTTTTGGTCAGGATGATAACAAGGTTTAGATCTGTGGACCGTGTGGCTCTGATTTTTGTAGCATGTTCAACAGCTTTGGTGGTCTGGAATTGCAAAGTTTCCAGGCTTGTAGTTAGGGATAGGTCCCTTCAGATTGCTTTACTATATTCCACTGGTAGTTAAATTTATCTTGGGTATTTGATAGTCATAGGAAGCATTGCTTCAGTTATGGCTGGTATGTCACAGATGGGAGTATCGGTGGTACATTCCTTCCCAGGTTGGAAGATAGGTTGTCCTTGAAGATGTCTTGGAATATTTTGGATGTTTTACATGTTTTTTTCTTTCTTGCAGATGGGGTCTTGGAACACTGTGGCTGTAGTTTGGAATAGGTGGGTATGAGGTGTAGCCTTCTCATTCCTATTAGAGGGTTTAATTTTGTCCTTTTCTTTGTAGATGATGGTGTGATGAGTTCCAGTGAGTTCGAGATGATCATGCTTTGGTGTCAGTTAAGTGGTGGGGTCATTGGGTGAGTAATCAGAAATTAATAGGTATAAAGGCAAGCACAGTGATCCAGAAAAAGAAATTTGTGACTGTCCAGGATGATGAAGCTTAACCAACTTTTTGTTTACTCTAGAATAAGTATTAATGTATTATGACCATTGTTTGATTTGTGATGCAGGATAATGTACAATACATGGTAGAATTAAGAGTTCTATTAAAAGTCATGGGATGCAGTGATTCAGTGGTTTGCAGCATTTCACCCAGTTGTGTGGGCCTTGTGGGCCCTCCTTGCATTTGGTGCATTGTTACAGGGGAGTTAGAAGGTTTAACGAAAGCTTGGTTGCAGGATAAGGCTGTGGTAGGACAGGTCTTAATTGCCTACTAGTGGTATAGGTAATAATAAGGAAAGAGCTCTCCAGGGGAAAGGCCAGGGCCAAACAGGGGTTAAGAATGGTTTGGTAATGAGCGAATTGGGGGTGTTTATGGGTGGGTATGTAGAGTATTTTTGTTGCTGAACATAGGCGGGTTTTCGGGAACTAGGTTAAGGGGTGTTAGTTTTTGCTAGCTAAGGTAGGGCATTAAAGTTGGAATTAGACTGTTCCCTAAGGTAATGGAGTTGTTGCACATATAGAACTGGGTAATGGGTGGGTTAAGGTGATATGCTATGGTTAACAGGGTTTTGGTTGAGAGACTTGTTACTAGTTGTTTGACTTGGTGCCGTCTTGAGTTCAAGGGGTTAAAGGGTGGCTTTGTTGTGGTTATAAGCTGTCAAAACATTCAGGTTGAGCCATGATTCCAGCTTTGAAGTCAGTGGGCTAAAAGGGTACGTGTTCTCTTGGTGTGGAAGTTCTGGTGTTGCAATGGGGTCATGGTAATCCTACTTTAATTTCATTAGGGTGTGTTTCAGTGATGGCATGGATTGGAATTTGACAGGATTCTAAGGTGCTTTACAGATGATGGGTACACCAAATGTTGTTTGGCTTGACCCTTCCCTTTATGGGAAGTGGATTGAACAATTTTGGGTAGAAGGGAGGGGGAACAGCCTGGTTAGGCTGGTTAGCAGAGAAGAGGGATAGGCTTTCCCTCGTGTTCCCCCTCTGATGTCTGGATGCTCATTTCAAGGATCTGGAGAAAGGAAATGAGTAGTTGGAGGAAGCTTGCTGGATAGATAAGCAAGCTGAAGTAAGGATGGTGCTTATTTGGTGGAAGGTAATTCAATGGATGGTGTATGAAGTGAGTTGGGACTCTGCTTCATAAGTAAAGTAAGGGAGCAGAGGTATGGAACCTGCTTGTTGGGCAGGGTGGGTAGGTACGCTGCCCTGATTAACACTGAAGTGAGATGGGATGCTGCTTCATAAGTAAAGTGAGTGAGTAGAGGTATGGACGCTGCTTCCTGGGGCAGGGTGAGTAGGTATGCTGCCCTGATTAACATTATAAAGATGTTATGCTGTATTTAGAATTAATTATATCATGAATAGCTGTAATTAATAAAGTTGGTGATCAAAGCTATGTTATGGAAATTTAATAAAGGTCGTCAAATGTCACTTGGTATGATGTGTATTATTGAAGGGACTGGGACAAACAAGAAATTATAAATTCTATATGGAACGAAAAAAATAACAAATGTGTATGTTTGAGAAGTCTTTCAGGCTTTTTTTTAAGAAGAAAGTATACTTAACTTCTGTACTGTTACTAATGATTACTTATTTAGCCAGTATACCTTTGAACTTAGAGAAATGTGTATATAATATATCTTCTTTAAATGGAGGTCGAGGTTGAACCCTGTGAAAAGATGAGTGTTATATGTGAAAAACAAAAAAGGAGGTTTAAGGTTATTAACCCCTATAGTGTATATGTCATCATTAAATTTATATACTGTAATGAAATGTTTAAAGGACAATGAAGTTTCTTTAACAAAAATATTAAGTGTGAAATATAAAATGGAATGGTTGACATCTTTTAGTTCAAAAAAGGAGTTGCTGTAATAAAGAAATTAAATAATGTCAAGATAAGATTATCTTGTGGAAAATAAATGTGAAAGAAATAGAACAACAAAAAAGAATAGAATGATAAGATTATGGAAAACACTATAAGCTATATCCTTGGAATGAATTAAACATTGAGAAATGAACACTATTACTGTAAAAATGAAAATATGTAAAGGACATATAGAAGGTTAAGATTTTTTATGGAGGTTATCTATACAAAAACTACCAGTGAAGGTGAATATACCATATAAAAGTATAAAAGACAGAGTTTGTTTATATTGTGGTGAATCTGAAACTTATATTGTGGTGAATCTGAAACTTGTGAACATATTTTTTATGGGTCTATGTTAGAACATCGAAGTTTCAAAACTTTGAATGTTCTAATATTGAACCCTATTCAGCAAACGCTGTAAATATCGAAGAACAGAAAACCAAATTTTTTCCTAGAGAGAGAATTTGGTTGTCCATTTCTGTTGCTTCTGTATTTTCAGTGCTGTGGTGGAAAGTTGCAGGTCGGGTTCAGGTAAGTGTGCAATTTGAGTGTGGGTTAGAGTGTGGGTTAGGTATGTGTGCGATTGTGTGGATGTGAGGGTTAGGGTGGGTTAGGTGAGTTAGGGTTAGGGCGCGGGTTAGGTATGTGTGCGATTGGACATATGGGTTAGGGCAGGTTAGGTGAGTTGGGGTTAGGGTGCGGGTGAGGGCGGGTTAGGTGAGTTAGGGTTAGGGCGCGGGTGAGGTAAGTGTGTGATTGTGTGGACGTGAGGGTTAGGGCAGGGTAGGTGAGTTAGGGTTAGGGCGCGGGTGAGGTGAGTGTGTGATAGTGACGGACCTTGGGGTTTGGGTTAAGGTAAGTGGATAGGTAGTGGTGTGTGTATAGTTTAGTGTAGGGTTAGGTGTAAGACTTTAGGTGTATGTATGTGGATTGCTGTTTGTTTGATGTGCTTGTGTTGTGTGTACGTGTTTTGGAACAGCAAATTTTTTCCTAGGGAAAACATCCGCTGTTCTGTATGTTCAATGTTTTTCACTGAATAGGGTTCAATATTAGAACATTCAAAGTTTTGAAACTTCGATGTTCTAATATAGACCCATTTTTTACAATGCAAAAGATCAAAAATGTTATGGGAAAAGCTAGGAAGTATGTGAATATGTTTGAAATCATGAACAATTTAAATATGGACATGACTGAGTTTGGGTATTATAGTACCAAAAGTAAGAAAGAGGTTGAAAATCTTGACAAAAAAGTTTGTTATATTATGGGTGATCTGGAACCAGAGAGTCAAGGAAATCTTGTTTAAGGAAAGCTGGAACTTGGCAATGATGTTGAAAAAAAGAATAAGCTTCTGGTTGTGGAAATTGGAGTGGGGGGGTCAAAAAAGTAATAAGTATATGTTTTATATGATGAAGTAAAATGTAAAAGAAGGATGTGATTTGTAAATAGTGCATATATAAATTATAAATAGTTGAAAATATGTATATATAATATAAATATATAGGAATGTAAATAATTGTTGATTGTATAATACTTATGGATTATGTAAATAGAAAACCCCTACTCTTTTTAAGTGATGTGGGTCTTTACAATCACCTGAGCTAACATTAACTCAGGCAGACAAGGCCTCAGTTTAATGTCTGATCTTTAGAGTATTTACTTGTATTCATGTTCAGGTGGTTTACATATTATGCATCTCCAAAGAAAGATGCAGACAGTCCACATTCACGTTCAGGTGGTTTACATATTATGTATCTCCAAAGAAAGATGCAGACAGTCCACAGCCTCCCCTTTACATAGTAATAACATTATTATCATTGTCTTTAGTGGAAGTATTTACTTGTATTCATGTTCAGGTGGTTTACATATTATGTATCTCCAAAGAAAGATGCACAAAATCATTGCTAGAAGTTTGAAAATATCTACTTGCCCACACCATTGGGCTTTCATTGCTTTGATCAATTTATTTTTTTTCCTATCTGTAATATAATATAATATAATAGTCCATTCATTCCTAATAGAAAACAGTATGCCAGTATTTTGATTTGTTGCAAAGTTATTACTAATCCATGTACAAAACAAGAGTGCATTTTGGCACGGTAGCCTTCAGTTTTAAATGCAAAATCATCTTGCTATTTCAGTGACTGAAAAGAAATTTCTGTAACATGATCTTGTATGCAGCAATTAGTGCAGGTCTAGCATAGTTTCTAAAACAAATACATTTTAAACAAAACCTTATCCTGTTAAAATTACATAAAAAAGAAACCAATAAAGAAATAAAGCTGAAAAGAAGGAAAGAAAGTAGACAGGAATCATTTAGCAGCTCAAAAGACTGCAGTGAACTTAAATGAAAGTAGTATAAAATGAAAATGAGACAAGCTGACTGCAACTTAGAGAAAATACTGAAATTACTTTTCAAATAAAAATACTGGGATAATAATTTCCTCACTTTTTTAGTAAATGCCACTAAGGCCTGTAAGCAGTATTTGTTACAAATGAAATAGGTTTTCAGGCAGTCTCAAAAGTAGAATAGCACAACATTAAATGAAGCTATTAAGATATCATTGACCTGGTTGACATTTGTAACTGTGCTGCATAAGGGGTGTAGTGTGCTTTCACTGTATTCTCCAAAGCAAGTGGTACTATTCAATGAATAAATAATGATCCTTGTTTTTCTCAGGTTACATTCTTTTATGTCAGCTCATTTTAAATCAGCTGTTAAAATGTCTTGCTCTTACAAAAGATGAATGTCTACAAGAGAGTCAGTTTTCTTTATGACCTATTCACATACTCACTGTAACAACTTATCACTTGGCAATCTGTATGGAAAATAAAGCTTGCTGATTCTGACTTGCTTTTGGTATTTTATGTATTTTTACCCTATTACAAACCTTCCTTACCCATTTTGTCTGGTCATTCCTGAAACAGTAAGGGAAAGAGCACAATTACATAAGCCTTTGTTGCAATACATTGATATGCTGCTTAGAATCTGCATTTCCTTATGTGACCTAGCAAGCTCTGAAGATAAATGTAGCCTAAATCAAAAGAAAAAACGCTTATAGGAAGACTTCCACTGCATGGCATTTTTTTATTTATTTTTTATTATCTAATGCCTGTTATCCATCATGTCACCACTGTAGCAATACCTGTTCATTTACTACCACTGGTGTAATTCAGACACTGTATCTGCCATCCAAGTAGCCTTATAAAAGTTTTTTGTTTTCCAGGTCTTAACTGCTCTCCTCATAGTTGACATATAAAAGCATGTTATGCCTTCCTTCTTGAGTGCACACATTTTGCCACATGAGTTGTGAAGGCTATTATGAGTTTGTAGCAAAAACCATGTCACCAGTAAGCAATAATGCCCAACAAGGTGTGTGTTAATGTGTAATTAACTCCCTCCCAGGGGTGTTATGAGGCCTGATGCCACAGGTAGAGGGCCTCTGCACCCCTGGAAGGGCATTAATTACACATTTGCGCACACCCTGGAGGGGATTATTGTGCTTAGAGAATAGGTGTGCTGTCAAACTGTTGTGTTTTACTTACACAGTTTTTTTTTTAAGTACTATATAATTTTTTTGTATATTTTTGATATAAAATAGTTAATCTGCCTAATGTTTCAAACTTTCTGCAGTATATGTTAATGGTGTTGGAGGAAGCATTTTACATCAAAAAATATATACAAAAATAATATAGTACTTAAAAAAAGAAAAAAGTAAGTAAAACAACAATTTTACAGACAGCCCATTCTCTCTCTCTCTTACACAGTTTTCATACACACATTCACTCACACAAGATCGCTCTCACTCTCTCTCAATCTCTCTCTCTTTCACACACACACACACACACACACACACACACACACACACACACACACACACACACACACACACACACACACACACACACACACACACACACACACACACACACACACACACACACACGGAGTCTACTATACTATCATACATGCTCTCACAAGATCGTTCTCACTCTCTCGATATGTCTCAAACACATAGTCACTTCTGCTTTCATACACACATTCATTGACACATGATTGCTCTCAGTCTCTCTCTCTATCTCACACACACACACACACACACACACACACACACACACACACACACACACACACTTGCTTTCATGCATGCATTCATTCACAGAAGCAGAAGCAACATAAACACACATCACATGATCATCTCTCTCTTACTTTCATACATGCATACACACTCGTTCTCTCTCTCTCTTGCACACACACACACTGTTTATTTTGCACTCGCTAAACAGCAGAAGAGCTGCTTAGTGAGCGTAAAATAATGGTGGCCATTCCATTTTTCTCAGTCTGAGCTCCACAGTGGCTTGATAAGCTGCCGTGAAGTGGTGGACTCGTTTTTCAGCGGGCATTATGTGTACATTAATACCCTGCTGGAGAACGCTCATTCTCCAATCAGGGTACAGTAAGCCCATTCTCTAAGACCTTATACTACATAGTATGTACCCCTACTTCCAGTAGGTCTTGGTACTGCAGTGGGCTCGACCACCTTCCTCCCCTAGGACTGCAGAGGTAACATTTGCTGCTTACTTGCACCCTTTCTCATCAGCATCTCCAGTTCCTACGCTGCTGCTTAATTCCAGATTTCTTGGTTCACAGTATGGTCTTTATTTTGCTGTACTACGGAGACTGTGGTGCTTGTAATAGTTTTAAAGTACAAACATTTAACCAAGTCACTGTTTTAAGAAAGCATGTCATTTTCCTTAGTCAGATAACACATGCTATGACTATTACAGATACTGTTTGGAAATAATGGAGTTTAATGGATGGGTAATACAATGGGCATTATCTCAATACATAGTTTTACTTCACATATGCATAAAAGAGAAAAACAAAATGTTTTGTAAGATCTGTTACATTGCCAACATAGAAAAATGTAAAAACTAGTAATACAAGTACTAAGAAGAAACGGAAGAGTAAATAAAGAATCAGACACTAAATTTAGTGTGTGATTCTTGATTTACCCTTCTGTTTCTTCCTAGTAGTTGTGTAACAGAAAAGTGTACTATACTTGTGTGCATGTGTGTGTGTGTGTGTGTGTGTGTGTGTGTGTGTGTGTGTGTGTGTGTGTGTGTGTGTGTGTGTGTGTGTGTGTGTGTGTGTGTGTGTGTGTGTGTGTAGGACAGGGATCACAAACTAATCTATTTTTATTTTGGGTCCTGAATTGCCTGCATGGATCCAACAGCTTGTCTGCAGAATATCATTAAAGATCATTGCTCTTCATAAATAAGTTGTATGCTATAAAGCAGCAGCTCAAGATTCAGAGATGACGGACTCTTTCAGTAAATTTCGTGCTATGAAAAGTCATGTGAATCTCTTTTATTCAAAAAATAACCTAGATTCCTCTAATGTTTCTCCTACATCACCACTCTTTAAGCCTCACATAACTTTGACACAATAATATCACCTTCCAATGTGAATGAAAGTGGGTTATGTTTTACAGTGATTTCCTTTACTGCCTGATATCTAGTTCTGTCCAGAGGAGCTCTTCAGCTGATATACCCAACATGTGTCATTTGTGAGTTATGGTATAGTTTGGCTTCCACTGTTGTCTAGTGGTTGATGGATGTAATGGGTTTACAACCAGTATCCAATCCGTCAGGTAGCAGGTTTTTCTATTGTCTTCCTTCTTGTGTCAGTACATGTACATGACAAACATGCCTCATTTTCTTTTACCACCGCAGCCGTCACTTGTACCACCATGGCTAGAAAAACATGCAAATATGTATGCAGGAAAACAGCCTTGTCTCATACTATGTATCTTGCAGACTGCTAAGAAGTGTCCTGTGTCTGGTATACAAGGCATTCTCCAACCTAATACTGATGGATTTACTACACATCAGCAAGTCAAATAGCATCAGAAATACTTGGTCTAGAATAAAACTCTTCTGCAACATCAAGAGAACTGTTTGGAGGAACATATGTACATCGCATTGGATAATTTTGGCCTGGAATGGATTCCCCACCCATGTAAAACAAAGCTCATCCCTGTACAATTTAAAATGTAACTGGATCTCCTGGATAGGAAACTGACAATTTACCCAAGGACTGCCTGCTGTGCTACTAATGAACCAAGACAGATCTTAAATTCGCTATCCTTTGCATGGGTCCCCTCACATTATCTGTGGTATGATACCCATTATTCTCACTAGGGTAATGTATAATTATCGACCATGGTATAGATAAGGCCATTCTAAAACCAAATGGGATAGGTTACTTAAAGCACCAAAAGGGAAACTAACTAGATTTAAAATGGAGGCTTAAAAACAAGATGTGAGCACACCAACAAAGCTGAGGAAAAGCCAAAAAACGTCCTAAAACACTTCTTTATTACAAAAGGACGAGCACTTTCGCGGGGGTTTCCGCTTCATCAGATCCATATAAAAAGCAACTCAAAGTAAAACACTTATACAAGTTAAAATCACATATAATTAAAATATCAAGTTCACCTTCTACTAATTAAAGCTGGCCTTAAAGGAATACTAGCATTAAGCCCTGGAACTTTATGTGCTTGCAGAGCTATAATCCATTTCACTTCCAAATTCTCCAAGTAATTATTCACATTACCTCATCTCATACCAGATTTAACCTGTTGTAAAACTCTAAAATGGAAGACATTATTATTTATTTATTTAAATTTGTTGACCGGGAGTGTCCGATTGGACGTAGGTCCATTTTCAGCGGAGGCCCGGGGAGAAAAGCTCCACAGTAAAATAAACAGACAGTAGTTACATTGGATTACATAGCGATTAACAATTTAACATAGCAATTACTTACAACATATTTACAGATGAAGAACATAGTACATCAGTAGACAACTAGAATCTTTATCTGTGAAGTACATAACAGACATTAACAAATGTTGCAATGAGAAGTTCCTGCTGTATAATAAGTACTAGGCTTATGAGTATCTGAGCTTGCTATAATCAAGGTAGTTAGTGGAGTGAAAAGAAAGGTAGTGGTTGGATGGGGTGGATGATATTAGAGTGGGAGTTGCAAGGGCATAGCCAGCATGTTTTTAGGTGCACTTTTAGTAAAGTTTTGAAGTGGGTGCATGATGGTACGGAGGTAATTGTGGGTGGGAGTGAGTTCCATAATTTGGCTATGGCACAAGAGAATAGTGCTTCACCAGCAGAGTTATTGGCTTTAGTGATCTGTAAGTGATTTTTGTTGCTGGATCTTAGTGGTCTGGTGGTGCGATAGGGTTGGAGTAGATTCTGGAGGGATGGGACATTTAGTGGATGGTTTACTAGTTTGTGGATGAGTGAGAGTTGATACCGCTGAAGGAGGTGAGGGAGTTCAAGCCAGCCCAGTTCAGCAAGTGAGAGACAGTGGTGACTACGGTAGGATGCCCCTGTGGCAAATTTGGCGATTTTGTTGTAGCAGGTCTCTAGCTTGTTTAGATCACATTGCCTTAGGTTGGTATATATTGGAGAGGCATAAAGTAGGGTGGAGATAAGGTGGGAATTTGCTATTGAAATCTTTGCTGCTTTGGTGAGAAATTGCTTATTTCTGTATAATGCTCCTAGTTTTTTGTGGACTTTTTTTATGGTCATGGATATGTGAATGTCAAATTTTAGTTTATTGTCTATTTCCACTCCTAGCAATTTGGTGTGTTCAGTTGGGTATATAGTGGTGTTTTCTTTTGCTGTGATGTTAAAGTGAGAGTTGTTTTGACTATGTTTGGTGGGTTGGAAGATGAGTAGCTTAGTTTTGTTTGGGTTGAGTATTAATTGGGCATCGGATAACCATGTTTCAACAGAGGAAAAGGCTTCCTGTGTGACTTTTTGCAGTTTGGGTAGGGACTGGGCTGAGCAGATGATGGTTGAGTCATCTGAGTATTATATGAGTGTGCCATGTTTGGTGGCAGAGGCTAGATTATTCGTGTAAACAGGGAAGAGTAGGGGTCCAAGGATGGATCCTTGGGGAACCCCTGTGGAGACAGGTAGTTGGGGAGATATGTCATTCTGCCACACAATGGATTGTTGGCGGTCAGACAGGTAACTCTGAATCCAGTTGGTGACTGATTGAGAGAAGGATAGGTTATTGAGGACAGAGATGAGTTGTTTGTGTGGGACCATGTCAAATGCTTTAGATAGGTCTAGGAAAGTAGCAGAGGAGAGATAGCCATTGTTTTTATGCTGAAGGATAGTGTTAGTAAAGGAGAGTAAGGCAGTGGTGGTGCTATGGTTTGGTCGGAAACCATGCTGAGTACTGGAAAGGAGGTTGTTAGTAAGGCGGTAGTCTGAGACCTGAGAGTGTATGCATCTCTCTAGTATTTTGGAGAGTGGAGAGAGAATAGCTATGGGGTGGTAATTGGTTAGTTCTGCGGAGGGTCCGCCTTTGTGGAGGGAATTATATGTGATACTTTCCACAGTGTGGGAACGTAACTTTCTGACAGGGATAGGTTAATCAAGATGGATACTGGGTAGGCCAGAGCATCAGCTGCGATTTGTAGGCATTCACTTGGGAGGTTGTCTGCTGCTAATTTGGTGGGTTTAAGTTTAGTTAAGAGTTTTTTTTATGTTGGTGGTAGGTACAGGAGAAAAAGAGAAGGCAGTGGGGAGATTACTAGTTGAAGGTGTGGGTTGGAGGGAAGGGGGGTTGTGTTGTTTAGCTAGTGATAGTATGGTTTGGGTGAAGTGTGTGGTGAATGAGGTAGCAATATTTTCTGAGGAGTGAGGGATGTTAGAAGGAGGGGTACTGACTTTACTTGGGTGGAGGATGGAGTTTATGGAGGACCAGAATTGTTTGGGGCTGTGTTGTGAGGAGTCTAGGGCAGACTGGTAGTATTGGAATTTGTCCTGTTTTATTAGCTTTTTGACTCTATTGCGTAGTTCTAGGAATGTCTGTCTAGCTGAGGGGGTTTTGGTTTTGCGCCAGTGCTCCCAGGCTTTATCCCTGTTTTTCATTTCTGACTTAGTGGTTTTCTGTAGCCATGGGGAGGGTTGTGCTTTGGTTCTGGAAAATCTTATGGGGGCATTGTAATTAAGGATGTTCAGGAAGGTAGTATTAAAAAATTCAACTGCGTCATCTAGACTGAGGTACTTTAGAGGATGCCAGTTACATTCTTTGAGGGATGAGATGAATGTGAGTGGGTTAAAGTTTAGTTTTTTACCTATTTGATGGTAGATGACAGATTTAGCTTGGTATAGGTATTTTTTGAGTAGGAATGTTGGGTTGTGATCACTGAGGCTACCTGATAAGCAGCCTGTTATATATGACTGGGGGCTCTTACTGACTAGTATCCAATCCAGGGTAGTGTGCTTGCTGGAGTTTTTATTTATCCTGGTTGGTGACTGGATTAGTTGGATGAAGCCATGAAGGTGTACATGATGGGTTGGATTGTTGCCAGAACAGGATTGCCAGTCAATATTGAAATCACCTAAGATGACAGTTTCATGGGGGAGATGGTGGGTAGACCAGCTGAGGAGGTTTTCTAGTGGAGGCATGTTTTGGCCAGGTGGGAAGTAGCATCCAGTTATGTTGATGGTTTTGTTTTGGATAATTTTGAGGTTGGTATATATTATTTCTTCATTGCCTATTTGTGGAGCTGATGATTTTAAGATCTGGATGTTTCGATGCTGTTTAAATATTATAGCTACACCACCTCCTTTTTTGTTTAGCCGGTCTACTTTTAGTATGCTGTAACCTGTAGGGAGTATTTGCTCACTGGTAATGTGAGGTTTTAGCCAGGTTTCTGTCAGGATGACTATATCTGGGGAGTACAAGTCTATGGTGGCAATGAGTTCATGGGCTTTGTTGGATATACTTCTAATATTTAGGCTTAGTAGAAGGAAGTCACTTGGCTTTCTATTGGCTGTAATATGGGAGAAGTTGTGGTTTCTACTCTGATTATGAGGATTGGGGTTGAAGATGGTAGGGCCAGGGTTGGGGTGGATGTCTCCACTTAGGGCTAGTTTTGATATGCATGAGATTATTAGTTTTCTCAGTTTTTGAATGTGTTTGTTTATAAGGGAAACTTTATGATTGTGCTCTGTGGGTAATAGGTATGGTGGGAGGGTTACTATGTTAAGTTGTAGGGATGCTTTATGTTTGAGTAATATAGTTGGTAGAATATGTGGGAGGTGCATAGGGATGGTTCTTGAGTTGGTGGGAGGGGAGCTGAGTGTGGGTGAGACATGAGTGGTGGTATGAGTAGTACTACAGTGGTAGTGGTTGCGTGGGGAAATGATGGAGCTTTGGTAGGATGTAAGATATGCAAGGAGAGTGCATGCAGTGAGCATAGGAAAGGTATGCTTGTACATGTTAGTTGAGGAGGTGTGATAGTAGTGGGAAGATGGAGGAGGTAGTGTTGGGTTAGCGCTGTGGTTGGCTATTGGGATGATGGGAGGGGTTTGAGTGCAATAAATGTGGGACCACTGGGGGCGGGAGGAAATAGGGGGCAGGGTGGGGAGCGAAGCGGGTAGAGACCCTGTTAGTTGCTCATATGAGGGGGCTGGAAACAATCACAAAGCAAAGACAAGTATGTGTTAAGAAACAATCACAATTGACCAAGGACTGCTCTGAAACTGTAAGTCATTTCTTAATTTCTCAGGTGGAAAAACAGGATAACCTTGTATCAGTAGGCTACTGTGATCATAGTTTAAATTAACAAATACACAGTATTGATCAGTTATGGATACTATTTGCTAACAGAAGGGAATAAGAGAAAGTGGAAGATGTGTGTGTGTGTGTGTGTGTGTGTGTGTGTGTGTGTGTGTGTGTGTGTGTGTGTGTGTGTGTGTGTGTGTGTGTGTGTGTGTGTGTGTGTGTGGGGCCGCTTACAAACCAAAGCAGAGTGCTCTCCAGGGGAAAATGAATATTGGCTCAAACAGGTAGACACATACTCAAAGTTAACTGTAGCTGTTTGCAGACAGTTCAGACCCAGACTGTGCTTTTCTTACAAGAATGTTAAAGGTGGTACCGCAGTTGAATACGTAAGAGTGGTGTTAGGTCTAGAAAAGAAGAGTACAGAGAGGAGTAAGCACTTTGAGATGGTAAATATATATTATAAAGATTACAAAAAACAAACTGAGCAAATAGCTACCGCATGCAGGACAATGTCTTGAACCAACCACTTAGTATATGCAGATACTGAGCCAACTGGAAGAACATTCGAAAAAAAACCCCGAGACAGTTATGCAGTCACAGATAAAAATATAGCGAGCAGCAATCTGTCGTGGTTCTCTAATGTGATTCTATCCACCAGTAACAGCACAATTATATAGAAATAATTAGACACTAGTATGAGCTGTCTACACACAATACAATTACATGAATAACATTAGTGAACAAGATGCAGCTATGCAAATAGATCATACATACTATTATACTAAAAACAACTTGGTACATACAAATGCTAGCATGCCATAGTAACATCCAATAATAACGCATAAATCATATTAGATATCTAACACAATTCAACATAAACATATACAGTTGTAAAATGTCTAATACAATTCAACATAAATAGGCATTTACAGTTGTAAAACACTTATGCCCTGAAAGACTTAAAATGGCCCAGAAGGGCAGCTAGCCGAGTAATTAACTATGAACCTATAAGCCCGATGTGACACTGGATCTACAAAGTCACTTGCTTTGAATAGAATAGCCATATTCCTGTTACCAAAATGTATTTAGTTCTAATAATGACCTTATCAGTCAGATGAATGCTATATATTATGTGTGTGTGTGTGTATATATATATATATATATATATATATATATATATATATATATATATACCTATATATATATATATATATATAGATATATATATATATATATATATATATATATATATATATATATATCTCTCTATATGTATGGATTCACTTCAAAATCCCGAAAGCTCAAAATCCTGAATCTCAAAATCCCGAACTCAAAATCCTGAAAGCTCAGAATACTGAAAACTCATAATACTGAATCTCATAATACCAAATAACATACAGGACACCAGCGCTGACTGTATTGCAGCTACACTGCATTGCACATACACTGCTATCTATCCACTTACCTTAACCCAGACCCTAACCCTAAGGTCCGTCACTATCGCACACTCACCTCACCCGCGCCCTAACCCTAACTCACTTAATCTGCCCTTAACCCCAAATTCTGTCACTATCGCACACTCACCTAACCCACGCCCTAACCCTAACTCACTTAACCTGCCCCTAACCCTAACGACCGTCACAATCGAACACTTACCTGACCCGCATCCTAACCCAAACATCTGCACAATCACACATCAGTGTTGGTGTCCTGTATGTTTTTCGGTATTATGAGATTCAGTATTATGAGTTTTCGGTATTTTGAACTTTCAGGATTTTGAGATTCAGGATTTTGAGTTTTCAGGATTTTGAAGTGAACCCATATAAATATATATATATATATATATATATATATATATATATATATCTAAAGGTAGCATTAAAACAGTCCCCCGGATTCACGAACCCTCCGTGTAAGACTAAATAAGTTTTACTCAGAGGCTGCAGTTGAATGGAATGACATCAGCGTGCCATGAATATTCATGAGGGCACACTGACTCAACTGCAAGTCTAACACAGACCTTGCAGGAAAGCAGGGGGCGTGTCCGACTGCCAAGCAGTCTAAATGTTCATGCCCCTGCAGGTGTCCGAAATGCAAAATGTAAACACACAAGAACGAGTCCGCTCAAATATCCATGTACCCAACACCACACTCCCTGACATTGTAAACCCCCAGCACAGTTATAAAAAGTAAAACATTAATTTTATTTTTTTTTAATTCCCGAAATAGCTGCCTGTATTTGCGCGTGTGTGCATGGGTGTGCTCATTGCTTAGCTGCAGTTAGCAATCCCGACATGGAAGAGCATAAGAAGGAATGTTTATGCAAATTATGCCAAATAGCAATAGCGTAATGGTAAAGCGTTCGCACAAAGAAGAGGCATTCACGCTTCGAGTCCCAACACTCCCCTTCCTATTTATGTTTTAAATTAGTTTATGAAATAATACCCGACATATATGATTAAAATTTTACTAAAAAGCAGTGAAATGGCCTATGTATCAGTGAACAAAATATATATTTATAAAGGATCCTGATATATAATTGCCCGCAGTTAAGCAGCGCTTTACCCAGCACAAAATAGGTGCCCATAGTTCAGCAGCGCTTTACCCAGCACAATGCAGTTGCCCATAGCTAAATAGCGCTTTACCCAGCGCAATGTAGTTACCCATAGCTAAATAGCACTTTACCCAGCACAATCAGTTTGCGTGGAGGTGCGCATCATGCCAACCAGTAGGGCAACGTGGAACAACATAGAGCAAAGTTGCCTAAACACAGCCACACCACCTAGCCTGTCTGGACAGTAGTAAAATAAAATGCAAAGACAAGGTTCAAACCAGGACTCTGTGCACCATAATCAAAGTATTGAACCACTAAGCCATGACAGCTGAGAATAAACAGCCACTGTTAACATACATATACTTATAAATGGTAGATTAACCATTACTAAGCAGGTCTGCAGTCAGCCGAGAATTTTCAAAAATGGCAAATCTCAAAAAAGTGCGGGAAATGCAGTATATTTAAGCCCCATAGGCGGGAATACTCACCATAACTGATTGTAGCTCCCATCTGCAGTTAGAATGGCTGGTGCTGGAGAGGGTACATGCTTCCAAGCGCAATGTTGGGGCATCGAGGAGTTGAAATACATGGTTTGGCTCCTTTTCCACCATCATGAGTGAAGACTCCTGCAGGGCCAGTTCCAAGGGACGGAGTACAAGGCAGAGGCTTGGAACCGGTTAGCTCATGACCTCACCAGTGTCACAGGCGTTCATCAGACTGGTGAGCAGGTCCGTCACCACCATGCAGACCTGAAGAGACAGAAGCAAGACCTACTGAGCCAATGGATACAGGAGGCCTGTGGAATGCAAGATGCCCCAATACTGAGTAGGTAGCCATGGAATGCAGTATGTAAGAAATGCTAATTGATTCTGTATAATGGATAGGTATGTCTCAATATCCCTTCATTTACTTCACAGCTGCAGGTGTCCGTGCTGTGAATCAGCAAGCCTATGCAGATAGGCTGCTAAGGCTTTGCCACCAGGCAGGTTAGTGATTATTCTGCATGTATTGCTATATAAAATAGATGTGAGAGCCTGAAAGAAAGTGTT
This sequence comes from Protopterus annectens, assembly GCF_019279795.1. NCBI lineage: Eukaryota > Metazoa > Chordata > Ceratodontiformes > Protopteridae > Protopterus > Protopterus annectens. The sequence continues at coordinate 613,913,053 of NC_056734.1, read as the reverse complement.
GGAGCCCAATAATACAGCCATAAAATGCCCTGAATAAGTCCTCTGCATGTACTGTTATATAAAATAAGTCAGAGAGCCAGAAAAAGAGTGTAGTAACCCATTAAGAAAGGTCAAATATGTCTGGAATAATATCTCTGCAGGTACTGTCATATAAAATAAGTGAGTGAGCCTGAAAAAGAGTGTTGTAACCTATTAATAAAGGTATAATATGTCTTGAATATGTCTTCTATATGCACTGTAATATCAAATAAAGGAGAGAGCCTGTGGAAAAGTGTGTAATGTAATTATTAAAGGTATAAAACCTGGACTGTGTCTGTGTCACTTACTTTGAAATGTTGTTGTACCCTTGCATTATACAAATAGTACTGTTTTAATAAGTGCTGGCAACCCACAGTTGGGCAGTTCCATCTAAAGTGGTTGATGGAAGTGCTAGTAGCTGTGAAGCATATATACAGTCCTCAACAGTCAGTTACTGGCTGGCATGCATAAGTAAATCTGTCACATGAGTAGCCTGCTAATGATATCCCTAGAAATGTGAATGTGGTATACGTCATGTAGGGTTCCGTACAAATCTAACTGAAAATGTCATGTGAACACATCCAGATATGTAGATAAAGAAATATAAATACAACAATAAATATGTAGCAGTAACATCTGCATCCTGGACAGTTAGTATGTCAGATATAGGTCAGGTATATAATGAACTAGCCAAACCCATTACACAACCTAATGCATGTTGCCAAGTGTAATAATACATGTGGGGGATATACACCTGCAGTCAATAGGAATGTAGTGTAGACTAAAAGTACTTATAAGATGTTAATTGAGGTTTCTTTCTACATCCTACTGTATGTGCATAAACAATGCAATTCCACAACTCAATGGGTATGTGTAATCTCAAATCATTTTTGGGACATATGTCCTATTGTTCTATAAATATCTGCATTCACTTTGATGCATGTGCCCTGTTCAAACACCACAATCATGGTAGCCTGTTGCCACCAATCATCCCTGCATGCTGTTGGAATGTCCACTGCCGTTCAATTTATGCATGTGTTATGCTTGCTGTTCAACTGTTGGAACCTTGGTGTGTTGGGTTAATGGGAATATTACTGCATGCTGTTACAACTAATTTGGAATGCTGTTGTTTATGTTATAATTAAACACACCTAATCACAGAATGTATGGGAAGGCCGGCCCCAGCGAACCCACCTGTCCCTCTTCAGCTGGCGAGTGCACCTGGCACCAGCAGGTCCAGTGCCCAGCCCGGGCTCCCCTCCTCCATTGGTCCTGTGCCACCTTCAGGTGGAAGCACTTCAGGGGATGGGGCTCACCCCCCAGTGCAAGTGTGGGTGGAGAAGGGCCACCTGTCACCCTTCGAAGGGTCCGGGGTGTGGTGCGTAGGGAGATCCAGTGTTCAGTCGCTGATCCCCTATGCCAGCTCGAGGCAAGAGTGGCACGTCTCACGGGTGAGTCTGCCCCTCCTACACAGCCCCCAGCACAGCCACCCTCGAGGCTGTGAAGGTGCAGTGGTGACTGCCCATGGGTGGGGATCTCAATTCCACTGTTACCATCTGTGGGCTCATGGGCTTGCAATTTCCAAACATCCATCCCCGTCAATTGTGTTCACCTATCCCATGTGTCATACACTGCCCCTGTAGGCATCTTGTCTGTCTTGTCTGTTTACTCACCCAACCTACCTTCCCAAATATACCTACTTCCTCAACCTCACTTTCCACTCTCAACTGAAAAAAAAAAAGGGCAATCTGTACCCACAAAAAAATTACGCCCCATACATAGCTGCCCATTTTGCACACATGTCCGCTGGACATGTAAACCGATAATTATAATTGGCAGTACAACATACTTTGTTGTCCTCACTCCTCTCCCAGGGGTGGAAGGTTTCAAATTTCACTCCAAATTTATTGCTTATGCACAGCTGTTGCTGGTAAAGAAATGGGCAGCTATGGACCTTCCCTACACCCGTCCTGCACATCCCGAGCTTGTTTTCCTACTGTCTTTCCCTCTTTGTGCCCCCTTTTTCACCACTTTCCTATCTCCCCATTTTCTTTTCTTTCAATGAAATTAGCGTGGGGTTTAGCGGGAGTAAGCACTTTTAAGCAGTAGTAAGCAGGTTTAAGCAAGTGTGTGCATGTGTGCGCTTAGCTAAGTGTCGCTAAGTGTCACGCAAACCTGCGCAAATCCACTTACAACTGCTTAAAAGTGCCTTAGTCACTCTATGTCAGGGCCCTTGTTCTGCTCAGCAGCAAAATAAAACACCTTTCCCAGTCTCAAACCCCAGACCATTGACACAATAGACTGCATGAATTACCACTAAGCCACAGCAAATATACAATCACCTGGTGCTCAAATAAAAATATCACGCATTTCAATGACTGAATGTAAAGGAAAAATAGGAAGGCCATAACACAAAGCTTGTTTTGTGGATCTTTACCAGCAATTGTTGTGAAATGCATTACATGAGTGTGATATTAGAAGCAGCCATTCTAGCAGGAAATAAAGTTACAGAGGCACTGTACAACCCCCACACAGTATCATAGCAGGGCAAACAGTGGCAAATCTGATTAAGGCAGAGGCCATACTACCCAACTGTGACTACTTAACAGGGATGTACATGATTGTGAAACATATTTAAGCTGTGTCCCTCTGAATCCCTCTGAAAAGTACTGACATCAGCCAGAAAGGTGGGGTATTACAGAATGAATACCGACAATAATAACAGTAGACACTGCTTGTACTTCATAAAAGGAGTATGTATCCATATGCACTGCTTCACGCAAGTCTAGACTTTTACTGTCTCTATTATGTGTAAGGTGTACTTCACATTTAACTACCTATCCCTGACTCCATGCAAAGATGTATCTGAGTGTTTCATAGGCCTGGCAGAGGCACAAACACACAGGCATAGCAGCTATCCTGCTGTTACACACTGCAAATAGCTGTGGTAGGACTTCCACAAGCATACCCTTATGTAGGAGTACAGCACCGAAATACCAAAGGATGTAGCCATGTACTGGTAGCAACTGACTGTAACAATGCCATTGTACTAGTGATGAAAACACCTGTGGGTTGCACAGACAAAGAATAACAGTGTAACATTTGACTACAATCTGGATAGGTTCACAGTTGGGAACTATGCAGACAGACCACCTGCCTTGATAAACCAACAAGTACACACCAGTCCTTTAAGTTCAGTAAGATAACATTCACACAATAATACATAATGCTCTCTGTATGTCATCAACCCCCCCACACACACTTTAAATACACTTGTGTGTTTAGGGTCTACCAAGGATGTAGGTAGGCATACACAGTACTGGAATTGTCCAGTTGTCCTGTGAACCCTGTGCTAATGTCAACAATAAAACCACAAACCCTGCTGAAGTGACTACATTAATATTCACAGTATAACAGTTCAGAAACAGTTCAAGTGCCAAAAGAATACTTCTCAATAACTACATTTGTATGGCAGTTAATTATATGAGTAGAAAAGAAACTACATAGTCACATAAATGTTGTGTAAGCATTTGTAGGGGTGAGTTAAACTCTACACTGATAGCTCTGTACTGCAAGTGGCAACAGTCAGGCCTGAGTACAACATGTACATCACTGTCTACACCTCTAGCTTCAGATATAAGAAGTATACCAACCTTCTGACTTACACAACAGTGTCCACAGCAAACAAGCATGGGCCCCACTCTGGAAATCTGAAAGGGCTACGCCTACATACCTTAGCAATTTATAGCATTGGGTTGCTATGACAGTGAGTACTGCAATAACCACACAGCAGGCTGTATGCATTTGCCAAATGCTGGGCACCAATTGGTGCAGAGGGCATCACATGCACATGCCCAGATACCTATAAAAGCAGATTGTACTTGCTATCCCACATGCAATCATTACATTGCACGTGTCAGCAACTACTGAGATACTTTATTACTTAATAAAGAAACCTTACTTAAGTAAATATTATATTTACTTCTTTAAAACCTAAATATATTCATTAAGAAAAAAAAGAAAACTTAATTAATAACCAATAATAATAAATAAGTAAAAAACTTTACTTAATAAATAAAAAAAAAACCTTGAAAAGCATACACAGATGGACCTGACAGTGAGTAACAGGTATGTAACAGATTTGTAGTTACTGGCAAGTAGTAGATGTTTATGAATAGTACTGTACATACTCAGAAACATGCATAAGTGTAAGCAGTAGGTATGTATGCAGTGATGTCATGCATAACTACTGCCATGGACAAATTATTGTGTAGCTGTGTGCAGTGGGACATAACTGTGACATATGTATCTCAGCATTATATGTCGAATATCTGAACATGTTATCTATGGTCTGTACAGTACTGCGTATAATGGCAGTTTGGGGGAGTAGTGCAAACACCTATATAAACTTGGATGTGACAGAGTAAGACATGCATGATAGTAACATAATTTGTAGCTTAGCTTTGGCAACTGCTGTATCAGGCTAGTATAGTAATGTTATCATTTGCAGCTATATATACTCCCTGTACTATTACTGTATGCACACATGTGACGACTGCCCATGTTGTAGCAAGGTCCAACAGGTCATCCGTGAGGTGTACGGACTTACAACAGTGTGGACCCTGTGTGTGTATGGCACACACATATGGAGAGATATGTATGTGTTTGATAAATTAGCATCTGAACATGAGCATACAGCAAGGGACATACTGCAACTGTTTGTGAAGGGTGGACAATTATATGTTGTTGCAGGTTGTTATGTGCATTTTTATATGTAGGTGGTAGTGTGTGGCAAACAAGACAGCATACAGTGCTGGCATATGACATGTGGTGTTTAAACGCCGTGGGCATGATTCCTCAGGTTTTAGTCTTCCAGATAGGAGGTCCTGCTAAAGGTACATGGGCTGAGACTACCTTCCATGCATTCTGCACAAGACTGTGCAATATCATTACATAACTGCATCCCTCTCAATCTTTGCATAATTGGTATTCCCACCATGAAAGGTGGACTGTATATGTGCCTATATGTATATCTATATGCACACCAATGGATGTTCATATGTACTCCCAAGCTCAATGTTGTAAACGTATTGCCATCCCTCTTGTTAAAAACCCTCTACCCATGAACTACCACATAGGTGGTAGTCTACTCAACACCGAAAGTGTGATGAGAGACTACGGGACAAAGGTGGACAATAGTGTCACTATTGATAATCACTGTGCCACACTAGTCATGTAAACTGAGCACAGTCCACATGTCATCAGAAAAGGTGTGTCATCCATGGAAAAAGAGGTCAGTGTTCCACTGTACTCATCAGTCATAACACCCATCATAGAGTAAATTGGCCCTGTCGGTATGTACCTCAGAAGACATCCACAGTGACAGTAGACGCCAGACACATACCTCACAAAGAGTATTACCAGACTCAAACAGATGCCCTATGCAGACTGTCTTATGAAACCACAGCTACACTGTGTCACATACCGCTTACCCAGAAGCAACCTCTGCCTAACATACAAAGCTATGCCAAACCCACAGGTGTTGGATATGCTCCATATATACAGATTAAACTCCATACAAGCTACACACTGTACTGAACTAAACCCTGTAACGTGAAAAAGCAGAACATGCTGGAGTGGTACATTATCATCTCAGACACATACCACACTCTGGAACTAACCACCTATCAATAGCAAATGAAGGTCCTCATTATCAGTTGTCATGAATAATCATGATGAGTGGGTGTGAGATAAGAAACACTACCCGGGAGTCACCACTGTGGCTCTGCATGACAGGGGCACATGAACCTACATTACATGGGTGTTGAAGGGCAGGGTACCATATGGCTAGGTTTCCATAGGCCGTATGGATAATAGCCTATTAGCTACCTAGGACCCAATACACACATGCATGTACTTGTTGCATTACTTGATATGTGAGGTTGACTGGGTGTGATGGTAAGTGTGTAGGCGAATGTGTCAAAGTTGTGTATATGTGTGATAGCCTAGTGGGAAACTGTGTATATCATGGTATGTAGTGTTGTAGCTCAAATCCCAGCAAAGGATACGTATGCTGTTGCTAGGCAGGAAAAGCAGTAAGGCATACGGTGTGACGTAGTCCCATGGTGTTGACTGGAGTGTGCCATTGTAGGCTTAAGCAGTACATGTATGCTTATTGATTGTTAACACTAGTGAATACAAATCCTGTATGAACAGTAGTACTACCTGAAGCTGTAGACCTAAACAGCACAGTATGGTTTATATCCACATTGCTTGGACACACTGTTTTGTTTGTTACCTCTAGTCCTCACACTTTACAAACCTCAGGCATGAGGTTTTGTAGGAGCTGACACACAGTACAGTATGTTACACAGGTAAAACTGATCTGGTTGCCATAACTTTGTGTCCTGTAGGTATGTCTGATGTGTGTGTGGGTATGCCTGTAACATGGCCTTGGTGGTATGTGTGTCACAGGATATATGGGCATATCTAGTAACATGTGTAGTGTATTACAGCAGTATGCCACCTATAGTAATGAATGTGCACATTTGTTACTGAGGGGGTTGCTATCAACAAACAGCGTGGTGTACAGATAGTACTTAAACAGTACATAACATTCATTTCAATGGATGACAAATATCTGCATGCATTAGCTTCATACACACCCCCTGTGGCTAGGTGGTGCATTGTGTCACATAGAGTGTGCCATGTACTGTTGTATAGTCTTACATACTGGTTCCACTTTGTTGCTGTGGAGAACATCTTTTGGAATATAGTATGTGCCAGGCACTGTCAGGCAGTTGTGGGCTGAGCAGTTCTATGTGGTATTACAGGTGTATATCTACTGACAGCCAATAGGTTGCTATATATGGCATTTCATTGATGTCTGTACTTTAGCATGTTAAGTGTGCCACATGACTTGCTCACAATTACTGTTTTATATTCTTACAGGAATATGTCTCACAACAGGAAGCCTGCCTTTTCCCCTGAGTAGGAGGAGGTCATCTTTGATGCCCTGGTACAGCATTACAACCTGCTGTTCTCCATATCTAGCCAAAATCAGCATGGACGCACTGCACTGTGGCAGGATTTTGTCTGTCGGGTGAATGATGTAGGCATGCATAACCGGACTTATGAGCAGGTACTGCACTGCAGTGATTTAATCAGACATGTCCGGCAGCATGCCTCTGATGTCCACAGACAACAGCTTGCCACAGGTGGTGGTGCATCAACACATCCCCCCTCACCAGAGTGAAAGAGCAGCTCCTCAGCATGGTGGCTCCTGGCCAACCAGTACAACAGACATGCATCATCATGGAGGCCGGAATCATCCAGCACGTAGATACAGAGCATGCAGGTAACATGGCATATCTGTAGATTACTGTAAGATCAATTGTTAGAACATGCATTTACCAGATGTGTACTCTGTATTCAGAAGATGTGGAGCCTGGTGTCATACAATACTGATAATTTGGAACATAATTTGTATGCCTGTGACTGTCACTTCTTGTACTACTGTGGAATTGCAAACACACAGCAGCAATGCCATAGTTGTTGACACTGACAAACTGTCTCATATCCTTGTAGGTCCCTCTGGTGTGATAGCAAGACAGCACACCCATGCTGGTGAGTGTTCTACATTTAATATAGCATATAACATGTGCATGTCATAGGAGACTTGTAGGCCATATACACGTGTAAAACACCTACACATAATGCATGCTCTGCATGTTCTCTGTGGGACTATGCACATCCCAGTAACATGAGTATCCACCTCAAACACATGCAATACACAGAGCATCCCAACCAACTGTGGTACACTGTAGTGGACATTGTATAGACAGAGTCAATACACATGCACACAACATACACCACTTTGACATATGCAGTTAGTGTTCATTTGATACACATGGCATATGTAGACACCTGCTGTAAGGTCATACTCCAGTATCCCAAATGTCAACAACACAGCACACATACTATACCTGGGGGTAGAATACTATCATGGGGTGGTGTGACACGCTTCAACACACAACACATTCAAGTGAGGCAATGCTCCTTATTGAATACCTTACATACCCATGTAACAACTGGCTGTGAAATGGTTAATGTAGCCAAAGTGGTGCAGGTCAGGTACAGCAAGATAGTTGCCAGTGTGACATACATTAGTGGCCTTGAGTGACCACATGATGCTGCCAGATGATGGCTCATAGTACTACACTACATCCAGTTACAGTAATTAAAGTACTACACATAGCATTAATTGCTATACACCTGACAGTTGTGTGCATCTGGCCATGGTATATATACCTATGAGTGATGGTGCACAGGACATTGGAAAGCATTTCAGACTTGCACAGCAATGTTGTGTCCATGTACACGTTGTGTTCCAAGGTGAGGCCAGTCATTGAACAACACACATGCATCAAAGACATGTATACTGCTATCAACAAGGACTCTCCACACTCGCACTGCATGCTGTTGAGCAACACACATCCTGCATGCTGACACGTGTGATAGGATTCTTTGGCTTGTGATACTGTACTGCACCATCAACCACTAATGGATATGTTCTGTATTGTTGTTGGTGTGTGTGTGCGTGTGTGTGTGTGTGTGTGTGTGTGTGTGTGTGTGTGTGTGTGTGTGTGTGTGTCAACTTGACTGAGTAGTGTATGTGTGCATGTATGCATGTGTGCATGTGTTCATGTGTGCATGTGTGCTTGTGTTCATGTGTGCATGTGTTCATGTGTTCATGTGTGCATGTGTTCATGTTTGCATGTGTGCATGTGTTCATGTGTGCATGCATGCATGTGTGCATATGTTCATGTGTGCATGTGTTCATGTGTGCATGTGTTCATGTGTGCATGCGTGCATGTGTGCATGTGTTTATGTTTTCATGTGTTCATGTGTGCATGTGTTCATGTGTGCATGTGTTCATGTGTGCATGTGCCCATGTGTGCATGTGTGCATGTGTTTATGTGTGCATGTGTGCATGTGTTCATGTGTGCATGTGCTCATGTGTGCATGTGTTCATGTGTTCATGTGTGCATGTGCGCTAACATCCTGTACAGATTGTGAAGTGTGTTTTCTGTCTTCCTCTCACAGGTGCTGAGGTATTGGAGGAGTGCAGCAGGGAACCTGAGGTCACTGTCACAAATAATGAGCATGATGACACATGTTTAGTGGCACAGGCAGGTTTGTCAGGGTCTGTCGTTGGTCTGACAATCGACAGTACACAGCTGTCCACCCCAACTATGCGCACATTCATACTGCCGATATATCCCTCAACACCAATGGCCTTAGTGGAGGAACAGCATACAGTAGGCATCGACCAGGATAGTGTGGTATCTATGGCACATGCAACCCCACACAGCAGCAATACCTAGATACCTGGAATGGTACCACATAGGCATATGTCCAGGGGTGCTCGTGGGAGCACTGCTGGTCGTAATGCCCCTGGCAGACGTGCCCCCACAGGTCTCACAACCTCAGCTATGTTCCGGTCTGTAATGCAGACACAGGCATGTATGGAACGGTACACCAGGCAGGGACTATGGGCGCAGAGGGCTCACAACACCGCTATCAATGACAGTATCTGTGACCTTGCCGGTGCCATCTGTAATTACATCGAGGTCATTGATAGACGTTGGGGTGAGACACTAAATGTCCTCCGCTATGTAATGTCCATGTGCCAGGACAGTGCAGGATGACTGAGACATCGATGTGGATGTATGCCAGCAACATCATCAGCTGGCACTCATCGCAGATGACACACAAGTCCCAGCCGCTCCCATAGTGGCAGTACCAGCCCCAGCAATGTTGGGGATGGGCTGTCAATGGACCGTCCTAGATGACCACGTGCACGTGGCTCTGGCCAGTCCCTGCAGGGACATGGGTCCAGTCGACATCCCTCTGCCTCTGACGATAGTACCCAGTCTTACTTGGTACCCGATACTGTCCTTAACACCCCTGGCAGGCACAGGTACTGTGTCCATGGCCGGAGACGGTGAACAGTACAGCCTGGCAGGTACAGTCCATGGCTGTCCCACAATCACCCATATGCAGCAGCCACAAGGTGGAACTGTGTGCATGCAGACACACACATAAACCAAACACCTAGGGCTAACACATACACACACACATTACACCAACATTGACCTATACTGTACTGTTGTCCCTCACACACACACACACACACACACACACACACACACACACACACACACACACACACACACACACACACACACACATATGTCGATTGGATGGGTCATTGTCGGGCTCTGGCAAACCAATAACACACCCTGTGCATATGATGAAACTGTGCCACCTCATGTCATCTGTAACAATGATGCAGGAACAGGCTTACATGGTGCTGATGCACAGGGTGACCTAATAGCAGTGTAGCAATGTTAGCATGTTGTCAACAGCAAGGTGTACTGATATCCTTGTAGGTATATCTGAGCAGGCATGATGCATTAAAGCTATGATTATCAATGTAGTATTGTTTACACCAGTGTTAATTCCAATACTGTATTGTCTGCCCATGTGCCACTTGGCTGATGTGTGCGGTACTGGCAGCATGTGTTGGTGAGTGGATGGTACCTGTGTGATGTGTGCAGTACAGATTTGCAGGTGTACATTTGTGAACATGGTGGAGGTGCACCATCTGCATGTATGTGCATAGTGGACACATGGGAAGGGTGATATGCCCTGTATTACACAGTGTTAACACTTCATATTTCCTATTGATGGCCAGTATGCATTTTACTACACATATGTTACGACTTGGGTACACATGTGTGTATGACATGGTTTGCTGTGGATGCTGTGGGTGATACTGTTTATATCGGTCATTGTTTTGCATACTGGTAGTATACATAACCTCAACAGCCTGACTTTACCCAATCGTTAGCTGATGTCTTGAGAACTGACACACAGATATAGGATACACAGTAGCATTTGAGTCCTTCTGGTACTATACTATACCAGTAACCAGTGGTATTGGCTGCCACCCATTCCTGGGACCACTCCTGTTTGGCATGTAGCCATCCCAGGTACAAGCAAACACACTAGGGATATCTCTGTCTAGATCTGGTAATCCATACAGTGGCCTACAATGCATTCTCCAGATGAGACACTTATCCTCCACAAGGGTATCATACAGACAGATACCTGTTGACCAACACATGCTGTAAATCTATAAGCCAACTATAGCATAGTCATCCACATTTACAATACATAGTATCCTGACAGTACCACATTGTAAGTAACCCACAACATGTAGCATGGGTACCGATGTGTACATACAGGCACATGTTATGTCATCTGTCCTTTGGTATTCACATTTCCAAAGGTATGCTGATGTCCCTCAGTGCATCACATAAGCATGAAGGGGTCTGTATGCAAGGCGACGGAGGTGTTGTACACCTGTAATGAATGGCCATTATTGACAGACTGTGTTGCGTTTGAGCATGTCTGACATATACCCCAGGCATGAACCCTCACTCACACTATTCTATAGAAACTGTCATAGGTGTGTGTGACGCAGATGACCTGGGCCACAGATCACTACAGTGGCTGGCCTTGCCACATACATACATATGTGACCTAAGGTCTGAGAAGCAGCAGCACAGACTGTCAATGGTAACAGATGTATTTGTGTAGAAAGCAGGCTTCACACCTATGCACTCATTGAGGTAACATGTACATATATGTATTTGCCACACAGATAACAATTGAGGTCACGTGTACATATATGTATGTGCCACACAGATACCAGAAGCGTGCAATACACATACTGTTGTTTTACTGATATGTCATACAGTTGTAAAAGCAAAACCCACAACATATTAACCAACAGTGTCTCACGCACACACACTCAGCAATTGCAGGATTCAAACCCCTATCTAACTATGCTATGATACTAGAGAGATCCGCATTAACACGACGTGCTAGATGCTTTACTGGAGGTTTCTTTTTCCACTGCTGTATTTCTGGGATACTGACATAATCAGACATGCCAAAGAGGAGATTACTTCTTTGAATGTGTTTTCACAGGCTCCAAAAAGGGCACTCCTCTCAAAGGAAATCCCACCCACACACAGCAATTGTAGGATTCAAACCCCTACCTAACTATGTTATGATACTACAGAGATACGCAATAACATGACGTGCTATATGCTTTACTGGGTGTTTTTATTTCTCCTGCTATATTTCTAGGATGCTGACATCATCAGACTTGCCAAAGAAGAATCTATCTCTTTTCATGTGTTCCTAGTCTCCAAAAAGGGCACTCCTCTCACACACACATACAGCAATTGCAGGATTCAATCCCCTCCCTAACTATGTTATGATACTACAGTGATACACATTCACACAATGCGCTATATGTTTTACTGGGTGTTTTATTTTCTCCTGCTATATTTGTAGGATGCTGATATCATGCTATGTCACAACTGGTCACCACACCCACAAGAGGGGAAAACATATTGGACCTGATCATCACCAACATGGGGACACCATGTTCCACACCAGAGGTATGCCCCTCATTGGTAAGGTCAGACCATACATTTATCTCACTGGACATCCATATCCCGTCCCCATCCCCATCCTAGGTTCTCTCGGTGAAGTACTTACCAACAGCAAACATCACACTTCTCTAAACCAAGGTGGTATCCTTCAAAGAACCTGGGACAGAGGTAAGTCCTTTAAACTTTACATTTCTAGTCTCCCACCAGGACACAAGTGCTCTTCAGCAATTACATTCTGCTAGCCGAGCACACTCAAGCAAATCTGCAGTCTGCGGCTACCACTCCATCTATACAGTAGCACACTCAAGCAAATCTGCAGTCTGCGGCTACCACTCCATCTATACAGTGTAAGACGGAATCAGTATTGCAAACTAAACAATGATATACATTTTGAGCCTCAAGAGCAGGAGTACACTCAAGCAAATCTGCAGTCTGCGGCTACCACTCCATCTATACAGTGTAAGAAGGAATCAGTATTGCAAACTAAACAAGGATATACATTTTGAGTCTCAAGAGCAGGAGCACACTCAAGCAAATCTGCAGTTTGCGGCTACCACTCCATCTATGCAGTGTAAGAAGGAATCAGTATTGCAAACTAAACAAGGATATACATTTTGAGCCTCAAGAGCAGGGTCAGTCCACCCAGGCATTCTACTTGTATGTTTTATGAGAGTGAAGCTATTACATTAGCAGTATTTCTTAGTAGTTCTCAGCTTGCTAATAAAACTGACTGTTGTAGCCTTGTGCCCCCCCCCCGATAGTACAGTAATCCTAACTGTTCAATAGACAGTATAGATTTTAATTCACATCCCTGTGACTAAATTAAATTAACCATCAAGCAGCCCTCTCAATTTTTTCTGCCTTAGTTTGTATCACTTGGAGGATCACCTGCTTATTTGCATCTCTATCATTGCTAATGTATCTCCCTACTCTAATCTGTGCACAAACTGGTTACTAATCAGCAAGTCAATGTAAAGACACACTCCCAACCTTAATAAACTTTGCTGTCTCTTCTCTCCTTCACTTTACAGGTAGATTGAATTATTACTTACCCTCTCTGAGGCCTTCACTGATTTCCACTGATTGCCTCTCTGGTTTCTTTGCATTCCACCTGGTTTACACCCCTTGTGCTATCTCCCTCCCCCAATACAAAGTCTATATTAGAATCCTGCTGAGCATGGAGCCATCTTTAAATTTCTAGTCTCCCACCAGGACACAAGTGCTCTTCAGCAATTACATTCTGCTAGCCGGTAAGCCATTAGACCTCAGGAATTTGTTTTAAACGTGTTCAGATTTGTAAAGTAATACTTACTTTTTTCTCTTGCCTTGGTTGGCTCTGGCTCTGCCCCACTCCATTCGCCCTCGCTAACACTCGGGCTCTCTCCGCTCCCCTGCCCTGCCCCCCTATTCCCTCTCACCCCAACTACCTCTACATTTATAGTAATCATAGCCACACCCACAGCTCACCCTCACATCACCTCCACCAATCACAGCTCCTCAAGTCATATCACATTAAACCACACCAACTTGCTCCACACAAAATACTTCCAATCACTCTCATTCCCACTAGGCATTTTTTGTATCACCCACACTACTTCCCCATCCACATATAGTGCAACCCTATAATTCCTACTCAGACCCCCCACCTAGAAACAACATAAACTTTATAACCATGACTATCACACAACTAAATCTAGTCTGTCTTCTCATAATTCTTTACAACACCACAAGTTATCACTCTAGCAATATCCCTAAACTTAGTAGCACAACACTGCATTATGCACTCTCATACACAGACACCACACATTATAATAATATCTGCCCACACTTATTCAAGAACTACATAATGGACCAATTCAGAACTAAACACATATGCTCTCATTCCTACTCCAAAAAAACACAATACTTTCTCACACTCCTCACCAAACTCCAACATCTGTATAACCATTTTAACTCCAGGCTCACCATAAGTGGGGATATCCACCCCAACCCAGGCCCAAATCCATCCTGTCCAACACAAACTGCTCCAACACAAATGTCAGAACATAACACCCCCACTTTGTTCATCCCTGGGCAAATGAACAACAGCAGCAAAACCAACCATCTTTTAATGCTAAATATTAATATTAGAAGTATCAAAAATAAAATACCTGAACTCCAGGCCACAATAGCACACTACTCCCCAGACATAGTTACTTTAACAGAAACCTGGCTAAATAAAAACATAGCTAACTCAGAAGTTCTCCCTACCGGCTACAATATCATTAGACAAGACAGACCACTTCGTAAAGGGGGTGGAACTGCCTTACTCTACAAGTCCAACTTAACTGTCCATCAATTACCAAACTCCTACCCCTCCCCCAGTAATTGGGACATACTTATCTCACAACTTCAACTTCACCCTAAAAAGGTCATCACCACAACTGTGATCTATATTCCACCTGGTAATACACCTGCTAGCCTTGAAGACATCTTATCCTGGTGTTCTTCCACATACTCACAAGAAACCCTTATTCTGGGGGACTTCAACCTAGATTGGTTCACCTGTATATCAGAACCACCAAGTAATCTAATAAATCTCCATGGCTACCAGCAGCTAGTCCAAATTCCAACTAGGTGTGATAAAAAATCTAAAAGGGAATCCATCCTTGACTGGGTCCTAACTAGCAACCCCACATTGTACCCTCACACAGGCAGTCTCCCAGACACCTTAAGTGACCACAACATAATATACTTTATATGTACTAGAACAAGCATATGCAAAACCACTAACTATATATCCACTAGAAACACAAAAAAAATTCTCTCCTGAGGTCCTCAACACTTTACTGTGTAACTGTGACTGGACTCCTAAATCCCTCCCACTTGACCAGGCTGTAGCATATTTCAACAAAACATTTCTACAACACCTAGACACTGTCGCTCCATTGCGCAAAATCAAGGTTAGAACCTCTACAAACCCCTGGCTCAGTAAAGAAACCAAACAAATCCTCAAGTCCAGAGACACTGCCTGGCGTTACTATCAGAAAAACAAAGAAACACAAAGCCTAACTAAGTACCAAGAACTGCAACTGCAAAAAATGCATTAGGCTGGACAAAAAATCCTACTACACAACATTACAAACTAAATACCAACACAACCCGCAAAAATTTTGGAAAAATGTAAACCAGCTACTAAAATCCACCCAAAAGGCTACCCCAAACCAACCACCCCTGACAGTAAATTTCCCATTGAAACACAATTCAACTCCCACTTTGTGAACTCAATTCTATCCTTAGTATCACAGGACAGTTCCTTCCTCACTATCCCCCAACACAAATAACACTAATAGAAGCTTTACCCTCAAAACAGTTTCCACCACTTCAATCAAAAACATGCTCTCCAAACTAAAAACCTCATCAACAGCAGCCGACCTACTCCCCAGCTATTTCTTGAAACTTACAGCAGATGCTATTGCTATCCCAGTCTCCACTCTCATAAACAGATCAGTTGTTGAAAACTATGTGCCCAAACTCTGGAAAATAACCTATGTAACACCCATACATAAAAGCGGGACCTCCACTGAACTTAATAACTACAGACCCATTGCTTTACTCTCCCCCTTGCCAAAATCCCAGAAAAATGCATCCATACCCAGATGCTAAACTATCTCCTAGACTGCAACATCCTGTCACCTACTCAGCATGGTTTCAGACCTGCCCATAGTACCACTACAGCTATCCTCTGCTTCACAGACACAGTAAACCATCTCAAAAATGAAGGCCTGCAAGTGTCAACTCTTTTTTTGGATATGTCCAAAGCATTTGACACAGTCTCGCACCAAATCCTGCTAAACAAATGAAACCAATATCATCTATCTAATTCCACTCTTACCTGGTTCCAAAGCTACTTAACTGACAGGTACCAAGCTGTGAAATGGGAAAATTCTCTCTCTCCTCAGCTGCCCATAACTATAGGAGTCCCACAGGGTTCTATCTTAGGACCACTACTATTCACCGTCTTCACAAATGACCTCCACACCTCCACACAGCATGCATCTATAATTCAGTATGCAGATGACACTACCTTAATCTGTGCTGCACAAAACATTCCCACCCTCCTGCAAACAACTTAACTAGCATTCTCTGACGTTGAAAACTACCTTACCAAAGCCCAACTTATCCTCAATCCAAAGAAAACTCAGCTTATGATTATAACCAGTTCTAACAAAGACACTAACAGTCAATTCACTATATACTCCACAAATGCTACTCCAATTGCTCCAGTGGCACAGGCTAAGCTATTGGGAATAACCATAGACTCCCACCTAAAATTTGATAGTCATCTGAACTTAACTATTAAAAAAGTACATGCCAAACTGGGGTCACTCTACCGTATCAAACCATTTCTTACCAACAACACAAGATCAGCCATTGCTCGCTCCCAACTTCTATCCACCCTACTCTATGCATCTCCCATTCTGACTAATCTCAACAAAACTGAACTAAGCAAAATGGAAGCTTGCTATAACAGAATTGCCTGCTTTGCTGCAAATTGCTCATATAGAACTCATCACTGTACTGCTTTGAGACAGCTCCACTGGCTTGAACTGCCTAACCTCCTAACCTACAATCAGCTCTGCCTCTGTCATTCTATCTATTACCTCCCCAGTAAGTGTCCTGCCCTCAAAAACCTAGTACATCACTCAGCCAAAAGGCCTCTTAGATCATCAAGCAAACTACTACTAGAAGTCACCAACAGCTACAATAGCTTTGGAGATGCACTATATAGTAGTTCGTGGCTAAAAATGGAACTCTGTCCCTACTAGCATTCAAAACACATCATCCAAAGCCTCCTTTAAAGACCTCATCAGGCAACATCTCAAGCAAAGTTGGCAGTGCCATGATTGCTCCCCAGGCTAGTGAAAGCGGATAACATATACATACTAAATCTAGAGCAATTGATATAGTTTTTCAATCTTACTCACAAACACTGGCTAATCTACAATGTATGTACTGTACCTGTGTACTATGTATGTATTCTACCTACATTCCAAAGTTCAGCTGTACACCACAAATCTATTACTTACCTTTATTTTTAAAATTAATATTTTTTTTGATTGTTCTCTCCACTGTAACTGTTTGTGCCGCATACCACTGTAAAAACATGTTTCTTGTAATTGTGTGTATACTGATTATGTCTAAATAACTAAATGTGTCTGTAATTTTTTCTTTGTGGAGCTTTTCTCCCCAGGCCTCTGCTGAAAAAGGGCCTTTTCGTCTCAGTCAGACACCCCCGGTTAACAAATGTAAAATAAAATAAAAATAAAATAAATAAGTACAGCTCAGACCGCTGAATCCTTTACAAACACATTCTATTGACACCTACTGGAATGCATGGATCGTGCTATCCCAAATAAGAACAAGAATCACTCCTCCAAAGGAAGGGGACCTGTCTGCTGGACCACGGCCATAAATAAGCTATACAACAAAAGGAGGGGGCTACTACATGATAGAGCACAATCCCAATAAGGGAAGGCATCTCTGATCAGTACTAGCAAGAAGCTACGTTCACTCATGAATTCATGTAAGACCCACTTCGAAAGGTAAATTGCACCACACACTGAGAACAATCACAAGACCTTCTTTAGTTATGCCATGAACCTGGGTGCCAACTCCCAGATATGCTGTGTGTTACTGCAAAATGACAATACATACACTGAACTCACAGACATTGCCATCATCCTGGCAAATAGGTTCAGTGCAAATGTCACCCCCCATCCCCCCTAATGAGCAAATGCCCATCCCAACAGAGTGTAGCCTCCCTGACATCACAGATGATCAGGTGAGTGCTGCCCTCTCCAAAGCAAACAACACAGCATCAGTTGGACCAGACAGTGTCCTGGCCTGCATCTTACACATGCTTCATGACGAACGTAACCCTCACATGAAGTCACTGTTCAATATCAGACTTACTGCAGGATATTTACCCAAGGAATGGTGTACAGCAACAGTGGTCCCGCTCTACAAAGGTGGTGCCACAACAGACCCCGGACACTATCCTCCTATAAGCCTATCTAGCCTGGTCTGCAAAGCTATGGAGCATATCATCATGGTACTCATACACACAGACATCGGGAACCTACAGGCACTGGATCCTACACAATTCAGCTTTGTTGTGGGCAGATCTTGCCTCTTGAACATGGTTGACTTCTTTAAACAGTTACCAAGTCCATAGATGTAGGGAAGGTAGTCCACACAGCCTACCCGGACCTCGCAAAAACCTTTACAACAATACCCCACTCAGGCATCATACATAAGCTCACCAGCTTAGATATCGACACATATGTCACAAGATGGATTGCTAAGTGGATCAGGGATAGCACCCACCTGGTATGTATTGCAGGTGCCATGTCTGACTCTACACCAGTTACACGTGGCATCCCACAAGGCTCAGTCCTGGGACCTGTCTTGTTCAGTATATATTCCTCTGACGTACAGGCTAACACAGGAGAAATATGGCTGACCATGTTCGCAGATGACTGCAAACTGCGTGCCATATTTGACTCTCCAGCTGGCACAAGCATCCTCCAAAAGGGTCTCACAGAGATGGATAACTGGTGCCAGAGCCATGGCCTACAGCTGAATGCCATTAAATGCATAGTCATCCCCTTTGGGAATCACATAGTGTTAATACATTAAGTACGGTAGAAGTTGTTAGGGATATGGGGACACGAGTAGCTTGTAATCTTGCCTTTGACAATCGCATTGCCATAGTTGTTGGACAGACATTCTATATAGCCCTCCCTATCCCAACAGGTTTCACATCTAGATCAAGTAAAGTCATTGTGCCCCTATACTCATGAGGCCCATGATTGGATACAATGCCCCATTTGGAATGTACCTTACCCAACACCTGCAGCAACTGTATTGGCCACAAAAGTACCTCACCAAGTGGATCTGGGGACTCACACAGATGCCCTGTGCAGTTCGGCTAAAGTAACTCCAGCTCTACTCAGTCACTTACCACCTACTCGGATGTGATCTGTGCCTGTTGTTTACAGCCATGTCCAACACAGAATTAATGGACATGCTCCACCTCAGGATATCCGGATCCCTTAGAGTTACATGGTCCAGGGACTTACACCTCAGCACAGATATTGATAGCACATGCTGGAGGAACACATTTCTATCCCAGATGCTCCCCTCACTCTGGAATGGGATCCCAGTCCCGCATAGGCTGAGCCCCCCACTGCCCCCTACAGGAGACATATCGATGAGTGGATGGGTGATCGTATGTTTACCTCTGGAATCTCTTCTGGGTCCCTGCTGGACAGAGGCACAATAAAGCAAACGTAAAAGACCTAGCCCGTGTGACCTACTATTCACAGGCACAGTCTACTAATCTAACAGGGCTGCGAAAGCCAAACACACTCTGGCTAGGCTTATACATGCCCTAGGGCAGATAGGCTAGTATCAACCTATGCACCTATGGTAATGTTTGGGATGCACATTGTTTATTGATGATACTGATTGCAGGTTTTTTCTCTTCTTTGCTTTCACACTTTCTACGAACAACCTAAGTATCTGCAGAACATATTTTATTATGACAGGGTTCCAATATATTATATATGTGTCTGTTGTCATATAACTGTGTGCACATGGCAGGTTGGTGAATACTGAGAGGTTCCTGTGTTAACACATGCAACTGCCGGATATGTGTGGCCCACTGCTATACTCGGATATGTGTGGCCCACTGCTATACTCAGACATGGCTTAAGTGTGTGAGCATGCCCAGTCTGTCCTTTCACTGTTTTGTTGCCTGACATTTGTCTCATTTATTCAAGTGTGTGAGCATGCCCAATGTGACCTTTCAGTATGTCGCTGTCTGACGTCCACTACATTTGTTGATGTGTGTGAACATGACCAATATTAACAATTATACTATATGTGTGCTGAAAATCAGGTTCTATTCTTACTGCAGGGCTCACCTTTGTGTCATAACTCGACAGGGATTATGCTGTGCCTGCAGGGTTTCCATGAGATACGTTGCATAGACTTATCAACATTTCTTCATACAGGCTGACCAGTGCAATACTGTCATGGTTTAGTGGTTCAGTGCTATGACTGTAGTGCACAGTATCCTGGTTTCGAGGCCTGTCACTGCTTTATATTTTCATACTGAGCAGACCAGACTGCTTAAGGGCCAGTAGAGCAAATATGAGCATGTTGGCTTTTGTTCAGCTATGCCCAACATAGACTAGGCTTGTCCAACATTGCTCAACGTTAACCAACATTGCAGAACGTTGCCCAATATTGCTCAACATTGACCACAGTTGTGTTAGTGTTAAGTGTGTGCAATTGCTTTACATATACTAAATGGTGGTGAAAGCTGTTTAGCACTGCTTTATATTGTTTAACACATGGTAATCATGCCTCAGGTGGTGCTGCAGGGCTGCCTATATCAGATGCACGTACTCCACTCCCTATACATGTTTGGAAACAGGTAGTGTCAAGTTAGGCATCCCTTTTACTATATGTGCGAGTCAGAGAGAGGTATCATTTCCAGGGTTCCTACTGAGCCAGTGTATGTGCTATGCGTTGCCTCTTTGCCAAGGTCAAAGCATACTTGGCACGCCTCCTTCTGCCTACTGGGGCAGGCTCAGGTTGTTCCTCCTCCGAGTCATACTCTGCCTGTGATGGCCTTGGCAATGGTGGGGGCTGTTTGGCCCAGGCCTATGCTGCTCCTGCTGCAGCTGTTTTCGCAGGATCATATTATGTAGCATGGCACATACCATGACACTTTGGGTACATGTAGTTGGTGAGTACTGCAAGGCTCTACCAGATGTGTCCAGGCACCGGAACCATGACTTGAGCAGGTCAAACACACTCTCGATTACATTTTGTGTTTGTGTGTGTACCTCATTATGGCGTTCCTGCTCAGGTGTGTGTGCGTTTCTGATGGGTGTCATCAGCCACGGCTCCAGTGCATAGCCAGCATCCCCCACTAGGTGACCATGAGGGATGTCCCCATTGGCAAATGTCTGGAACAGCTGCGTCAGATGTCAGATATGGAAATCATGGTAGCTTCAAGGGCAGCCAGCACACTCATTCAGTATTATGCCCTGGGCATCACACACGACCTGGCAGTTGATGGAGGGGAAGCCCTTGTGGTTGTAGTAGAGCCTACCTTGCTCACGGGCTGGTGCTTTGATGCATATGTCTGTGCAGTCTATTGCACCCACTACCTCAGGGTATTCCGCTATTTGCTGGAAGAGATGCATATTGCTGGCCAATACCTCATGGGAATTGGGGAAATATACATGATCACCGACATGTACTGACATGGCATCCAGGAACTGGTGCAGTACCCTGGATGCTGATGCCTGTGATATCCCCATCATATCACCAGTTGGTCTCTGGAAGGTACCTGTTGCTAATATTCTTAGACCAACACATACATTGGTTTCCACTGGGATAGGTTCCCCTCTGTTGGCTCTGTGTGTGAGGTGTGGCCTGCACAGCTCAACAATTTGCTGTAAGAGGTCTCTGTCCACTCTATAGCACTCCACTATCTCCAGCTCTTGCAGCCCCTGGTAGGTTACCCTGGGCCTGTACACTCTTCTCTGTCTCCTCGCTGTGAGTTGTCCAGCAGCATTCGCATTATCATCACCCTCAGCATGTTGCATTTGTCGCCTTATAACAGCAATGGCAGCCCCTAACATTTCTTTGTCTCAGTAAAGCTTTTTCAGTTTTCACTTCTATTAGCTTACTGCAGTGTTGCAGTGTCTCTTGAGAGAAACATACTGGAATGTTGTTTGCAGAGTTTTAAGTGCTGGGCTGGGCTGGGCTAGTGTACTGCCTGTGTAATTGCCTGATTCTGATTGTTTTCACCTGGTAGCTCTGCTAGTACTCCCTGGTTAACTTCCTCGGAGCTGTGCTATGCTTAAACCTCGGAGATCGGGATGAAAAAAAAAATTATTTTATTTTTATTTTGCATCAGTGAACAATGCCAATGGCCATATTTTTGGCCATTGGCATGCTTCCTCAACTGGATGCATCCATTTTTTTGGAGCTGTCATGGCTCCGTTTTGCTATTTGCAGAACCGTACTCAGTTGTCAACTGAGTACATTTCTGCAAATAACACTACTCTTACTCGGACAGGTTCGGGTTTCCTGGATCGCAAATTTACCTCATTTGCATAGCTTTCACCTGCAATTGAGGTAATTTGCATATCCAAGCCCTGTCCATGTAGGACTCATTTTGGGAGCTATGTTGCATGCCCCTACCAGCTGTTCCTGGATCGCTCGGCAGACATGTTGGCTGCATGGAGTCTTACTCTACTCTTAGACTCCGTGCAAGCCTTTGTGAATCCGGCCCAATGAGAATCTAAAGTTACAAATGTAAAAGGGTATAATGGGCAGTCCAAATGCACCGGAATTTCTGGGATGATGTTTTATAACTGTTTTCAAAGAGGTCCAGATCCAGCACAATGGTCATTAGGCAGCTGCCTATGGCTCACTGCCAGCTCTGGGCCCCCTTAAACGTCAGCATTACCAAAAAAAAAAAAATGTCCAATTCACATCTCTTTCTCTCTTCTTCTTTTCCACTATTTGGTGAAATGTTATCTTTCATTGGTTTGGACAGGGAAGGAGAGAGAGAGAGAGAGAGAGAGAGAGAGATACTTCCTGAAAATGGCAGAACATCTCTGATTCTGCCTCATATTTTTGCTATCCCTCATAAAATTTTTGATTTCTTCACAAATCATTGAGGATAATTGTCTGTTAATAATGGTACTCATTAAGGGTTTCATAGTGTTCAGAAAATGCATGTCTACACAGCACCTGTTGCATAACATAAGTGAATTAGAGTTGTCTGCTGCTCATATGGCCTGGATTTTGCAGAACAGTTCTCTGTTTTTGCCCTGTGTTATTGCCTTGTCCCTCATTAAATTCTTTATTTTCTGGCAAATCACTTAAGTTTACAGTCCTTCAATAATGCCAGACATTAGAGTTTTGTGGATTTTATTATTTAAATGCATGGCAATGCAACACCTGTTACTCTATTAACTTTTTACTAAACTAAGTTGTCTGGTAGTTAAAGCAGAGCATTAAGACTCTAAGCTGTTAAACTGCTTCAGTTTAATTCCTTCTATCTCCATTGCTTACTGTGTGACTTTGAGGAAATCACTTAGCCAAACAGCGGTCCTGGGACAGCCAGAAAGGGACATTTGGTCCAGTGGATTTACCTGGTCAGCAAATAGATAAAGAAATAATATTTAAAAAGTGTTCCTTCTTTGGCCTTTGTCCCTCGATTATTGTTGGCTTTGTCCATTATTCTTAAACAAAGAAGCTGAAAGGTATTTTGGGCTGTTCCTTGTAAAATTTGCGGCTTTCTTACAAATTGCTGTAGATTGTCTTCTCTAAATAATGACAGGCAAGTGATTTTTAAGCTTTGTATTCTTCACAGAAAGCTTGATAGTCTAGCAACATTCTAAGCATATAAGAGAAATATTTCAAATCTGTTCCTGATTTGGGGTTTTTGTATCTGATTGTTTTGCTAAAATGTTGAGAGGACAGAAGAGAGTTGTACTATATAGTTCTGACAGCAGCAAGCACATTAATAATTCTGGGACATTATTTATGTATTTATTTATTCATTCACTTGATCTTAAACAGATGTCTGAGGTGTACAATTCATACAAGTGGCTAAAGCCAATGGTCACATCTGTGTGTGGATTCTTGTACCTCCAAGTAGTTACATAAATAGTAAACAGAAAAACATCTTCATATGAGCCACTTGCTTTCAGTATGATGCTAGGTGTGATGGCCTCTCTAACCTGGGCCAATAATCAAGGAGCCTCAATCTTCACCACTGACACTGGTGAGAGACCTTCACTAAAACAGGAATGGATTAACACACTATTATAAGAGGCAGCTCTCTGCATCAATCACAACTTCTCCCAAGATCACACAGGGAACATGCTGCAGACCTGGGACTGGAATCTTTGTCTCTCCAGATCCCAAACAAGACTCACTTTGGAGCAATATTTCCCAGTTCCAAATAGCTGAAACACCCACATCTGGGTATTTAATTTTCACACACACACACACACACACACACACACACACACACACACACACACACACACACACACACACACACACACACACACACACTTACACTCCTGAGAAAGGCTGGCACAGATTTATTATTTGTGCCCCATTCTGCCCAGACAATAAGGTAATCATGCTGACACCAGTCAATCACTCTAAAACAATAACAAGGTTGCCCAATTATACTGAGTAAAATCAATACTAATGAAAATGGTAACCAAAGCAGCAAAGCTTTTCAGAGTGGCCAAGGCATGTCAAGATATTAAAAGTATTCTCTAAAAGACCAACCACAATGAAAGGTGTAAAAAATATTTAATAATGGATAATAAAATAGAAAACATGAGAATACTAAATATCTAAGTACAATAAACACCAAAGTTTCAATCACAGGAGAAATAAAAATTCAAACAGATGCAGAAAAACAATACTTAACTAATCTCACTGTATTTTCTGACTGACTAAAGAATAGCTGTTCCTTAGCTAAGTTAATTAATACAGCAAGGCAAGATTAGATAATGAGATGCTTACTTCCACAAGGCAAGGTGATGAGCTTCCAACTAAATCTTCTAGCTAACTGAACTCAACTTACTGTGATAACTGTTATATATCAGGTTCCAAAGAAAACAAAACAAAACTGCTGTGAGAGTTCCAGCCACTCAGTGCTGGTTACAGAATGACATAACATTTGATCACCTGAATCTGGTACAACACACACACACAGAGCTTTGCTTAAGATCTGTTGCAGCATTTGAAAATTATAGAACAATTTCAAAAATCACTTCCCTTCCAGAATCCTTTGTTTAAACATATACATTTAATCAGTTATAATAACACTGTTGATAGATTTTTAACACAAGCTTCTGTACAAGTCAGTGTGATAGTCAAATGACACAAAACTATTTACAAAACTACAGCTAACTATGCTGGCATATGCCACATATGCACTGCCCCATTTTCCCTGGCACAGATGGCAATATCTCATATTGTCACATCTCTCCCCCGTTTTGCAGACTCAAGCTAGTTTTTTTAATTGACCATAGAAAACATTGCTTGAGAGGAACAGGCCTTTCTGGGAATACATTAACCTATACCATGTCTTGAGAGTCCATCTGCATTTGCATTGCTGAACCCAATACAGTCCTGTACTGTCATGTCATATGCCTGAAACCCTAGGCTCCACCTTCATAACTTGGCATTTTGTTGACTTACTCTATGTAGCCATGTTAAGGGATTGTGATCTGTAACCACAGTGAATTTCCTTCCATACAAATAAGGCTGAAGTTTCTGCAATGCCCATACTATGGCTAGACATTATTTTTCTACAGCTGCAAAACATTCCTTCCTTGGTTGGAGTCTATGGCTGTGAAATAAAACTCTGTTCTCCTCTCCCCCTCAGGAAACTTGACTGACAACAGCCCCTACCACATGGTTTCAAGCATTTACCTGCACAGCAAATGATTTGATGAAATATGGACTGGCTAACACAGGAGGTCCTCACAAAGCCCCTTTAAGCTTTTGGAATGCCTGCTCACAGGCTGGGGTCCACACTACCTTACCTGGCCTGGGGAGCAGCTATTGTACTATAATCGGGGACAACCTTTCTATTGTACCCCACTATCCACAAGAATGGCCTCACCTGTTTATTGGTAATGGGGCAGACCATGCCTGAATAGCTTCCACTTTGGCAAGTGTTGGCCTAATCTTACCACTCCTCCACATATTTCCAGATAGTAGACCTCTGTCATACTCACCTTACACTTACTGGGCCTAATGGTTATTGCTGCCCCTTGCAGTCTGCCCAGGACCTCCCTAACATGCTGAGGCTTCAACATGTTAAAATAGTACAATTTGTGCCCCTGCCTCCTGCCTATCAGGTTTACCATATAATTAACATCATTGACCTTCCTTACCACTTTGAAGCATTCCTCCCAAGCTGCCTGCAGCTTATTGTCTCTGATAGGAATGAGCACCATAACCTGTTGTCCCACAGCTTACTCTTGGACTCAAGCAGTCCTATCTGCTGTTGGGCTCCTGCCAGGTTCTCCTGGGACAAGACCATGAGCTACCTAAGCCCTGTCCTGAGGTTTAGGCATATGCCACAACAGACTCCTTGTGTGATTTACAGTCACCCTACTACTCATCACAAATCAAATATAAAGGCCCCCTCACCATATGCCCATACATTAACTCAAAGGGTGAAAAAACTGTGGGTTCCTGGGGTAGCTTCCTGTATGCAAACAATAGATGGGGAAACTATTTGTCCCACTATCTTCTAAACTGGTCTGCAAATGCCTGTAGCATGGTCTTTAGTGAAGAGTTTAACCTCTCCAGAAGACCATTAGTCTAGGGCTGGTAGGGGATGGTCTTTAGGTACTTCACCCCACAATGCTTCCACAGGCAAGCCAGCAGGTCTGACATGAAATTGACATTTCTGTCAGTCCTCACCTCAGGGTATCTAGTAGCATAATATACTACCACTAGGATATACTTCCTCCCTGGGATACTCAGAGGCCCCACAGTATCCATATCTATCCTCTGAAACAGCTCCTCAATCACATGCAACGGTATCAATGGAGCTTTGAACTTGTGCCCTGTGTTGTCTACCTTATAGCACTGCTCACAGGTCCTACAGTACCCTTTTACATTCCTTGCAATCCCAGGGCAATAAAAGTTCTGCATAATATGTCTCTTGGTACACTTTCTGCTCATATGATCTGCAAAAGGAATGTCATCGGTTATGGCTAGGAGTGCCACATGGTAGGCTCTGGGCAATAACAGCTGCTGGATTACCTCACCCTCTAGCCTTCCCTCAGGGCTCCACTCTCTATACAGTAACCCTTTGTTCCAGTATACAGACTCCCCTTCTCCTTAGCATCAGATACCTCCTTAGCTACCTCCCTATAGCTTCATAAGGTAGGCTCCAAAAGCTGAGCCTGTCTCAAATCTATCTTTGTAAACTCTCCCAGCTCCCCTTCCACAGGAAGCCTAGTATCTTCTGAGAGCAGTTTCTCACTGTCAGCATGGGTACTGCCACTCACCTCTGTCCTTGCAGTCACCTTGTCCACAAGAATATAAGTACCTACCAGCCACTGTGGTTCACTTTCAGCCTCACTGCTACAAGGTAGCTCCCTCCCTGAAATAGCCACATCGCCAGCCTCAGCATCAGGTGTGGGGGTGTGTCTGGGTCTCCTCAGCCTACCAGACCTACATGCCTGTCTCCAAACCTAGCTACATGTAACTGCATACACACAAGGTACCCGCCCAGTCAAGGTGAACCCTGGCCAAAGGTATTTGGAATGGGATCCCTCCTAAAACTATGATTGGAGTGACCTGCCCAGGCAAGTACTGCTCTTCTTTAACCACTGCAGGCTTCACAATAGTTATGTTAGAGGCTGTCTCTCTCTTAGCAGTTGCCTGTATTCCATCCACTAAGATAGGATACAAACTCCAGTGATAGTTCGGTACTCCTTAAAAATCTAAACAACATGGGAACAGATCAAGCAGTCACTCCAGTACAGCACCAAGACCGTAAACAAGTCGAGTAAAGAACAAAATGCATTTAAAATAAAATCGCATTGAATTAAGCACAAACAAAGCTTTTCGTTGGTTTAAATAAAACAACTTCCTCAGATAAAAGCCTTATTCAGAATCCAGAGATTAAGTTCCCCTTGTTCCTCTCACATGATTACATAAGTTTGTTTAATAGGTCAACAGGCACATAAATCACTACTAAAAACCCCTCCCCAACCGGGAATACACTAAGCTGCAAAAGATTATACTAATGTAAACTATTTAAAATGAAAAACAAAACATCCTAGTCAATTATGCTGTGCTTTTCAACAGTTCATAAAAAATATATATATATATTGTCACCATAACAATGAATAAAATAGAATAAAAATAAATGATAAAAAAAATTATTAAAAAATAAGTGAATAAATGGAAATCAAAATGACATGACTAGTTTTCTAACGGAGACCTTACCGACAGTAGCGGGTCCTGAGTTGCTTATTTTGGAACGTTGTGAATTAATTTGGCAACTTAGATTGGATGCCTGTCACTATCCAGCTATAAATGAATTGAGCTCTATTATGTGTATTTTGAAATTAAGAAGTTTAAGTAGGTAACCTGTTACTGGTGATTAAGTTTACATTTATGTTACATTTTGACTACATAGTGTTAACAACATTTTTAACATTTTGAATACATCATTATGGTGATATTTCTCATTCAGTTGGTAGTGAACGAATATACTCAATTTAGGATTGTACATTCAACTTTAGACTATTTTTATTATTTCATTAACATAGGATATAATATAAAGATTTTATATATATATATATATATATATATATATATATATATATATATATATATATATATATATATATATATATTGTTTTATATATTTTTTTTTTCACCTTAGGGACTTGGATTGCAGTTGACTGTTCCGTTAAAAGTCATGTCATTTTGATTTCCATTTATTCACTTATTTTTTAATCATTTATTTTTTTATCATTTATTTTTATTCTATTTTATTAATTGTTATGTTGACTATATATATATATATATATATATATATATATATATATATATATATATATATATATATATGAACTGTTGAAAAGCACAGCATAATTGACTAGGATGTTTTGTTTTTCATTTTAAATAGTTTACATTAGCATAATTTTTTGCAGTTTAGTGTATTCCCAGTTGGGGAGGGGTTTTTACTAGTGATTTATGTGCCTGTTGACATATTAATCAAACCAACAGAAACCAAAACTGAAAATAAAATAAAAATGACCATAAAACCAACAGAGACCAAAACATTAGATATGGTATTCTTAATAAATTTAACTGTGAGAGTCAAGGGGTAGTTTATCTAGCTTTATGCCAGTTATGCCCTGTATTTTACTTTGGCAAAACTGAACGACAATTGAAGCAGAGAATTTACGAGCATATTTATGCTATATCAAAAGGTAATATTGCCAACGCATTAGCTAGGCATATACTTGAATATAATTCTCAATAGTTTTAAATTTCTAGTAGTCCAGCAAGTTCCTAGGAACCCTAGAGGTGGCCCTTGGCATTTAAAATTGGAAGAACAAGAACATTTATGGCAGTTAAAAACTAATGCCTATGTTTATCCTGGTATTAATGAGGTTTGTTCTATTAAATGCCTCCTTAAATTAAAAGCCTTGGAACATTAAATAACTAACATTGTTGAGATTGTTAGTATGTTTTTGATAATCAAGTCTCATACTATGTGCTGTTCTCTTTTCATATTTTTATTTTTAAGTTTATTTGTTGGGAATGTTTCAGATACATTTTATTTAAATTGCATTTAATGTACTGTTAAAAATATTGGTTGATTTTTTGCATATAAGCAGGTTGCATGCATCAGTGTTTTTTATCAGTATGTCATTTTAAAAGTTAAGTGATGTTCTAATTGTTGGACATGCTGACAATTATGTTTTAATTGTACCCTCTATTTAAGTGTGTTTTTTTAATGCTGTGTTGTCTGAAGAAGTGCACTGAGGTATAGTGCATGAAAGCGCTAACAACAATAAATTTGTTTGTGGATTGGATTTGCGTTAAGCCATTTTTATTTTCTTTTCAGTTTTGACCTATTAAACAAACTTATGTAATCATGTGACAGGAACAAGGGGAACTTAAGCCCTGGATTCTGAATAAGGCTTTTATCTGAGGAAGTTGTTTTATTTAAACCAACGAAAAGCTTTTTTTGTGCTTAATTCAACATGATTTTATATTTAATGCATTTTGTTCTTTACTTGACTTGTTTACGGTCTTGGTGCTGTACTGGAGTGACTGCTTGAACTGTACCCACATTGTTTAGGTTTTTAAAGTGCTGCCATTTATTATAGTTTGGTACTCCTGTTGTCTCCAGGCAACTTACTACTGGCATGCTGTTATTCCCACTTGCTGGTTTCCTCAGCTTTTGTTTCCCAACTTGCTTCAGTGAACATTTGTCTGCTACATGGCACCACTGGTTACATTTAAAACATCTAACCCCTGATCCTGGCTGTATACCTGAAGTAGTGTGTTCCTTTCTTACTGGTAGACTCTGTTGGGGTGATTTAGGCTGTCCAGCATGGGTTCCCTTATATCCATATGCAGCACTGGGTATCCCTTTCTTGTGCAGTGATGCCCTGCTTGCAGTGTAGAGTTCTCCTTTCCTCTCCACCTCACTTGCAGAGTTGCACTCCCTGTCTGCCAGCCAGATTCTTATGTCCTCAAGCAAAGTATTAAGGGATTGTTCTCTCGCCAAAAGGTCTGCCAGTCTGTCAAAAACCATGACCTGACACCCACTCACCCACCTGTGAAAATAAGTGCTTAATTCAGCAACATAATCACATACACTTTCATCAGCTTTGTGTCTATGTGCATGAAACTTTTTTCTCTAAGCTTCAGGTGTTCTCTTATAACTGTTCAATAAACATTATTTTACTCTATTATAGTTTAAACAATCAGTATCAGACAATTTAGAAACAGCAGCTACAGCTTTCCATGGAGCAAGGTGGCCAGTAGCCATCCCCAGAGCTCTTGGTGAACATTAAACTGTTTACATATTCTTTCGAATATATGAATAAAACAATCAAATTCATCCCAAGCTGCAAATTATGGAAGAAATGTACTGACTTTTATTACTTCTGGGGTCTGGTTATTCCCTTCCCCATTACCTCTATGACACTGCCTAGGAGTAAACATCTCCCTCTTGTGTTGTCACTGCTCCTCTTTTTCTTCAGCCTCCAATCACCACCGTCGCTCATTTTTTTTTATCCCCAAATGCCACAGTCTATCTTTGGTCTCCAAATGTCACAGTTCATGCAGATGCTGCTTCTTTTTTTTAGCCTCCAATTCAAGTCTCTTTTCTGTGTCCAAACATTTGACCTCCAGTTCAAGTCTCTTTAACTCCAAAGGGATTTTTAAGTCCTCTGAGAAAAAGGTGAATTGTCATGTTTCTGAAGACTGCACATCCCCAACACCAGACTGGTTGTCTTCCTGGTCACTTGTCTGTGCTGCAGCTGTGATTAAAGCTGAAATCATTTCCTCTTTAATCTGGATAGCATGCACCAGTCCTTTGGATTCGTCAGCTTATCATAATCCTCTGCTGACATCTTTGACTGCTTTCCTTGACTATACTAAACTAACAAAAATAATTAAAACTATTCTTAAGATGAAACTCTGATTGTTTACTTTGTGGCTGTTGAGAGTACACACACATTCAGTGACAACTTCCCAAGGGCTACAGAAATTCTATTAATATCCCACTGCTCTGCCACCAATATTTGATGGCCTTTCTACCCCAGGATGGTAATCAAGGAGCCTCAATCCTCACCACTGACACCTGTGAGAGACAGTCACTAAAAACAGGAATGGACTTACACAGTAGATTTAAAAAAATATTTTAAGTTGCAGCTCTCTGCATCAAGCACAACTTGCCTCAGGAACACACAAGAAACATGCTCCAGACCAGGGAATGGACTCTCTGTCTCTCCAGATCAAAAACAAGACTCACTTTGGAGCACTGTGTCCCAGTTCCAAGTAGCTGACACACCCACATCTGGGTATTTACTTTTCACACACACACACACACACACACACACACACACACACACACACACACACACACACACACACACACACACACACACACACACACACACTCCTGGGAAAGGCTGCCACAGATTTATTATTTGTACCCCCTTCTGTCAAGACAATAAGGTAATCATGCTGCCACCAGTCAATCACTCTAAGGCAATAACAAGGGTATCCAATTATATTGAGTAAAATCAATACTAATGTAAATGGTAGAGTGTAACCAAAGCAGCAAGGCATTTCCAAGTGACCAATGCATCATTAAAATAAGCATAAGCCATCTCAAGATATTAAAAGTATTCTCTAAAGGAACAGCCACAATGAAAGGTATAAAATATTTAATAATAAATAACAAAATAGAAAACATGATAACAATAAATATATAAGTACAATAAACACCAGAGTTGCAATCACAGGAGAAATAGAAATAACACTGTTGGACAGATTCACACAGATGCAGAAAAACAATACTTAACTAATCTCACTGTATTTCCTGACTATCTAAAGAGTAACTGTTCCCTAGCTAAATTAATTCATACAGCAAGACAAGATTAGATGCTGAGATGCTTACTTCCACAAGGCAAGGTGATGAGCTTCCAACTCAACTTCTAATTAACTGTGACCAATCTTTATATCAGGTTCCAAAAAAAAAAAACTGTGAGAGCTCCATCCTGTCAGTGCTGGTTATAGAATGACATCACATTTGATCACCTGACTCTGGCATAATACACACTCAGAACTTTGCTAAGATCTGTTGTAGTATTTGAAAATTACAGAACAATTTTAAAAACTTCTACTCTTCCCTTCCAGAATTATTTGCTTAAAGATATATATTTAATCAGTTATAATAACACTGTTGATACATTTATAACACAAGCATCTGTATAAGTCAGTGTGATAGTCAAATGACACAAAATTATTTACAAAACTCCAGCTTTGCTGGCACGTCACACATCCACTGCCCCATTCTCCCTGGCACAGATGGCAATATCTCACATCATCATACTTGGATTTCTTTCTTTTCTTTGGTGTTGACAGTGCATTTATCAAAATCATATTCAAAATGTTTTGCCTTTTCTGGAAGATGCAATTAAAATAGGAGTTTTGTTTGTCTAAATGGGATCTTGACAAGTGCAAAGCACGATTGATTTTGATTGGTTGGATTTCCAGTAATGACAACAATGAAAGTATTCAAATTTCTTGGTAAAGTGCGGGTTTTTACAGACTGCATTTGTCGATAGGAAAATAATCAACTGGGTCACACATTTTACACTTACATTTTAGTGACACATTCTATTTACATAAGGGGGTGATTTGTCAGCCTTGAAACACCAGCATATTAAGTAATGCCACTTAATATGGTCACAGACTACATTGTTTAAAGTAATATTATTGGCAAGGAGAAAGAAAATATATAAGTGGAAATTCTCAAGTGCATGAAATATTCTATTGGCTAAAGCTGCTTTGACTAAATTTCTTTTTTTTTCTTATTGTTATAAGATGAACATTGCAAGCTATATGTTAAAATATCATATATTAGACATTAACAACTCAGTTACTTGAGCACCCTTACTTAACTTAAATGGCTTCTAACTGTCCATTGGGTTTAGATGATAGAAAACCTTACTTGCTCTATGTCCACTATTTAAGTTTGATAAAACAATTGTTGTTAGGTATACTCTCTTGCAGTTTTATCTCTACATTTATTTTGATATGCACAGTTACTCTGTGCCTACAGCATGAACGCAAAAAAAAAAAAACTTTGCTCTGTATAACTTCCCATTTAATCAAGACAAAGAATAAAGAAAGAAAGAACAAACAAATAAATATATAATTTATGTATGGTAAAATATGTATGAGCAATGTAGTTAAGAATTTCCTCTACAGCTTTCTGCAGCAGGTCTTCTACTAATTTATAAGTAGCAGCACAGACTAATAAAGCAAATTTTAAGCAATATATTCCTTTTGGGAATGACCATTGTACAATTTTATAATGGCTGATGCTGCTTAGTCATTATGGCAAGGCCTGAGTGACTAAGTCAGCCATGGTTAAAACTGCATTACTCAAAGCCAGATTGAATAAATTGGAATTATACAATGCCATAATTTAAGAAAAATAAATTACTTCTCTAAATAACTGCATGGTATTATGGAAATGAATTTGTGTTCCATGTCTTCTCAACAACTACAGTATCTGCAGATTGTATACTGAGGTAGTACATAGATCTGCATAAGTAGCCACACTTGTATGGTGCATTAGAATTAATGTCATTGTGTTAAAGTCATGAATGTGCATGTATCCAGCTGTTTATATTAGAATGCCTGCAAGCTAATGGGTTTATGCTGATTAATAAATTGTAATTAACTCACATTTAGTTTTTGTTGTAGAGCATTACTATCATGCAGTAGAAGGTCTAATTTACTGTTAAAACAAGTAACTAGAGGGGAGGCATTTTTCTGACACTGAGAAAGTAACACAGCTTTTATTTTTAGTACTTACAGTCATGGTGATTTTTGTCTGTTTGTTGTATCGAATCATTCATGGGTAATGCTCAATTTACAGCAAGTACATACTTGTGAATAACCAACTGTTTTTCATGTTTCTGAATAACAATGTTCCTTTATTGCATACATTTTAAATGAGACTTCAGCCTCTTTACCTAAATGACAAGCTGTGGTTGCTCATCATGGAATGAAGGAAGCTAATATTTTGATGCATTCTCTATAGTATGTAGGTCAGCCTAGAATCTAGGCTTGTTTCATAACTTTGCTTTCAGTGATTTAAGTATCTCATCAGAAAAAATGATATATCCTATAGGCAAGATAAACAGGAAATGTATAAATGGCTTCTAAATGAATCTTGTTTGCTTGCACTTGAAGAGTATAGATGGGATTTATAGACAGATAATGCACTGTCGAGTTTTCTGCCCACGGTGGATTCACAGTTAATCAGACATGCATTTGGCATCGTCTTACATTCACCTGCACTCCACACTCAGATGCTATATGGCTTGGGAAGCTCTGTGCTCCATGCCTATGAATCCCAGCCTGCTTGTGTTAATTAGGGATATTTAAAACATTAATTTATTCTTTCAGTTTCTATTTACTCTCATAATCAAATTCCGGGTCTTATGGGGATGGACTCCATCACAGCACTGACTGGGTGTAAGGCAGAGGAATTAATTCTGAATGGAGTGTCAATCTCTCACAAGACACAGAAACTCACTCACTATCATATTGCACACACAGCTATGGTTAATTTGGAAGAATACTAATTCACCCACAGCACATCTTTATTATGTGGGATGAAACTGGAGCACTCAGAGCAACCCTAGCTGAAGCCATACCTTTCAACTATCTAAAATTTCACAGAATGTCCAGATTTTTGACTCATTTTTTTGTCTGTTTCTCATAAAATTTGTGGCTTTCTAAAAAATCACTGTGGACAGGAATCACTACATAATGACATACGTTTGAGTTCAAAAAATGCATGATAATTAAAAAAAACTGTTATTCTAGCAAATTGCTAAGTTTCTAGGAATGAACAATATTTAAAGTCTATCTCCAATTGTGGGCCTTTACCCCTACATTAGTTTTGACTTTGTCCATAATTCTTGTTCTAGGAGATTGAGAGATATGGCTGTGAACTGGACTAGAGAACCATGTTTTGTGAGTCAGCAAAACTAGCTGTTTTGTCAGCTGGTTAGGGAACATTCTATAAATTGCTTTATTTACTCGATGTAGGTATATTTTAAGAACCTTGCTGATTTTTTTTTTACTAGTAGAGAACAGCAGTATTCAGAATGCATGATCAACATAGCTTTATAGGCTACCTAGTGAAAGATGAAAGTATGCTGCCTCTTGTTTTATTTCCTGACATCACTCATAGATCAGATGCCATTAGGTAAGAAGCTAATGAACAACATGCTCATCCAGTAATACAAAGTTAGTGTAAACATGAAGCAAAAATAGAACAGGTTACAAAAATGTTTACAGTTATGAGTGCCTCATAAATAGCAGATATGAACGTAGTTTCTTAAATTCATAGATTTAACTGTTTAAATTAAAAGTTACTGGCCTTTAAAAAGTAAATCAGTGTTTTTTCCACTTCCCATATGCATGGAATGATTATTTATTAAAGAAATTAATTACTTACTTGTTCTTTTTGTTTGTTGAAGCATATTCCTAAACTTCTGGAAGCACTGTGCAACAAAACTGTCACCCTTTTCCCCTACTATTGATGTTTACTATTAGTACTGGGTTTCAGTCTATGAAACATGGACATTTAAACAAAAATGCATTACTAGATATTGCATTATAGTGGAGCAGTCACATCCAAGTAACATACCAGAAACATTTATTTGCTAATGTTTTTCTTGGTTGCTCTTTTTTCTAATTGTCAGAATTTGGCAGAGAAAAATTTGTGGGGATACCAGGAAGATATTGTAATGACAAATCCTGTAGCCATTCTATATAGTTGTCTTTTTCCAGCTCCATGATTTTTCTTCTGTGGAAATCATATCCTTTCAAGCTGTTCAGTTGGCTTTTTGAAAACTATGGAATGCAAAATTGTATTCAATAAAGATTTAAATCAGTGAGGGATGAAGTGGTAGAATGACAGCTCTGGCATGAGTAGACATGTCCTTTCGAATGAGATAACTTCAAAATGACACATGAAGGTCAAAGTCTGAAATTCCTTATGCCATTATTACTGTCTTTAATGATGTCATTCTATGATGTTACTATTTATTTTATGATAATTTGACATTAAAGGCAAGCTCATTACTAACATATGCATCATGTATTTTTTGCAGACTGTCATGGAGAACTTTAGCATCAGCCTATACGCGGAATGAGAAATATTGTCTTGCAAAATTATGTCCTTTTTATTTCCATAGTAATCACAAGCCAGGGCACATAGACTTAGTCCTGAAAGTTACTTCATCTTTTCTTTTAAGCAAAGGTCAAATAACATTTGTATATAAAGTGGATATAATGTCAGAGTCTGCCACCAAAATGGAATTCCAGTAAGGTACCTGGATTTAAAATGGACTGAGGAACATAATTATTTCCCTAACAATGTCATTACTCCTTAATCTTGATTTACACAGCAGGACCTGCCTTGCTAGTACATGGACTTTTGGTAACATCCCCGAATAGTAATAAAACATTGCATTTCTTGCTGAAGTTTGTATTCTGATCAAACTAGAATTCAATGCATGCACATTGTGGTCAATAGTATAACAATGAATTAAAAAAAAAAGAGTTCAATAACCCTTTCAAATGGAAATAGGGTATAATGCCAGATTACAATATCAAACATCTTCTGAAATATTACATGTGAATGAGACAAGATATATGCCACTTCTCCATGACACATCATGTTAGAAATGGCAGGGGATTTAAAATGATATATTCATACAAAATACACCTAGGCATGCCACTGTAGTTTCCTCCCCCACCTAGGATTTTACTGAAGCTCAGTCATGATTTATGCAGCATGTTACCTTTGTCAATGCATGGAGTTTAGGTCTCATCTTAATTTCAACAAAAAAATAAATACTACTGAAATATCAATGTATTGCTTCTGCAGTAAAAAAATAAAAAATTAGTGAGCATTAATCATGGGTCATTTTGAGCAGAGGTCAAATCTCACTGCCAGTGGGAACTAGTTAGAATGTAAGAGTGCAATACTCCTGTGTATAAGGTCATATGTCTGCTACCCTGCAACATGATAAAATTCAGGGAATTCTGATAAGATACATTTGTGTAAAACCCACTTAGACTGTCACTCTAAATTTAAAGGACTTCATAGTATTTCTGTTCTGATTTATAAAGTGTAAGAATTGCTAGGACTGTAGAATATTGGAATAAACTGGAAATAACTGAAATAAACTTGAATGAGACTGGAATGAATGTCTTTAGCTGTTAATTATCACAACTGTTCTGAACAAATGCCAGTCTCTCCTTTATGTGGTAAATCTTCTTGTACCTTTCAGAATAAAAGTCTGCATGCACTGTAGTTTGGTTAAGAATGTTTTATTATGTACAGTGGAGTTAGATGTCAACAATATCTGAATCAAATATTAATGTCCATAGCTTCTGCACTCATGATACTGTCTGTAAATTCTATGCTCAGAATGGTATGTATGTAGCTTCTGCACTCATATTCCTTTCCTCCTGAATAAAACAAGTAATATTCTGGAATGCTGGATATTTGGCTTGACTTCTGCACTCACTCTCGAGTGTCTGTACCAAACTTCTGAGGACTGCACTGCAATGACTGAGTGAATGAATGAACTAACTGTGTCTGAAGTATCTCCTAATAATACCAAAACCTTGTAAATTTCTACACACCCCTTTAACCTTGGTTCCCAAGCCACATAGGTTCATAGGTTCATACTAGGCTATCTGCCCTAGGGTATTTGTAAACTTAGCCAGAGTGTGTTTGGCTTTCACCACCCATTTTAAATTAATTTTGCTGTTCCCTTTTTCGAGGTTAGTATACTGTGCCTCTGTCTAACAGTGACACAGAAGTGATACCCGGGGTAAACCTACGATCTCCCATCCACTCATCAAGATTCCTCTTGAAGAGAGTCAATGAGGGACTCTGCCTAACCTGGACTGGGATTTTATTCCAGAGTGAAGGGAGCCTCTGGGTTATGAATCTGTCCCTCCAGCATGTCCTATTTATTTCAGTGCTGAGGTTCAAGTCTCTCGAGCCAGAGCTCGATGGGATTTGGATTTTCTGAGGTGCAGCATGTCCATTAATTCCGGGTTGGACATGGCTTTATGTGTCAGGCACAGATCGCCTCTGAGCAGGCGGTATGCCACTGAGTAGAGCTAGAGTTTCTTTAACTGGGCAGCATATGGCATCTGTTTGAGCCCTTTGCTCCTCTTGGTGAGGTACTTTTGGGGTCTTTCCAGTTGCTGCAGGTGTCTGGTAAGGTACATCCCAAAAGGGGCATTGTACTCAATTATGGGCCTGATGAGGGATGAGTAAAGAGGCACGATGACCTCCCCTGATCTAGATGTGAATCCCTTCATGATTAGGTGGGCTATATAAAATATTTTTCTAACCACTTTGGCCACGTGGTTGTCAAATGAGAGATTGCTATCCACTTGGGTCCCCAGGTCCCTAATTACTTCTTCTGTACTTAATGGATTACCACCTATGTGGTAATTTGTGGGCACTTTGTTTTTGCCAAAGGGGATGACTATACACTTTTTGGTGTTTAGCTTGAGGCCATGGCTCTGGCACCAGTTGTCTGTTTCTATGAGGCCCTTTTGGAGGATGCTTGAGTCGGCTGGAGAGTCGATTATGGTGCCCAGTTTGCAGTCATCTGCAAACTTGGTCAGCCACAGTCCTTCCGTGTTGGCCTGTACCTCCGAGAAATATATACCAAACAAGAGAGGTCCCAGGACTGAGCCTTGTGGGATGCCACTTGTAATTGGTTTGGAGTCTGACATGGCTCCAGCAATTCTAACCATGTGGGTTCTGTCCTTGAGCCAGTTTGCAACCCATCTAGTGATATAGGGGTTTATATTTAATCTGGTGAGCTTATCTATAATGCCCGAGTGGGGTATTGTATCAAAGGCTTTTGCGAGGTCCAGGTAGGCTGTGTGGACCACCTTCCCCTCGTCAATGGCCTTGGTGACTGTTTCAAAGAAATCGACCAGGTTTAAGAGGCAGGATCTGCCCTTAACAAAGCCGAACTGGGTAGGATCCAGTGTCTGTAGGTCCCCAATATCTTTATTTATGTGGTCCATGATTATCCTTTCCATGGCTTTGCAGACCAAGCTAGTCAGGCTTATGGGGCAATAGTTTCCAGGATCTGTTGAGGCACCACCTTTGTGGAGAGGGACCACTGTTGCTGTACGCCACTCTTTGGGTATATATCCTGTAGTAAGGCTGAGATTGAACAGTAGTTTTATGTTTGGGTTTAGCTCTTCTTGGAGTTCATGTAGGATGCAGCCCGGGACACCGTCTGGTCCCATTGATGCTGTGTTTTTTGCTTACCTGAGCATCTGAGATGTCAGGGGGGCAGCACTCTGCTGGGATAGATATTTGACCTTTTGGTGGGGAGGGGGGTGAGAAGTTTGCGCTGAACCTGTCAGCTAGGATGTTGGCAATGTCTGTGGGTTCGGTGTATTTTTTGTCATTTTGGACTAATTCTGAGCATATCTGGGAATTCCCACCCAGGTTCCTAACATAACTAAAGAAAGCCTTGTGATTATCCTTAGTGTCCTGTGCAATTTGTCTCTCAAAGCTGGCCTTAGATGATTTTATGAGTGCCCATAGTTTTTTTTTAATACTGACCAGAGATGCTTTCCCTTTTTGGGATTTTGCTCTATCATGTAGTAGCTTCCTCCTTCTATTGTATAGTTTGTTTATGGCTGGGGTCCACCAGACAGGATGTTTGCCTTTGGAGGATTGGGTCTTGGTTTTATTTGGGATTGCATGATCCATGCATTCCTGAAGGTGTTCATAGAATGCGTTTATAAAGGATTCTGCGGTCTGGGCCGTATTTTCCACAGGTCCGGGGGCTTTGAAGGATTCCACCTCGGTTTTGAGGAGTGTGAAATTTGCTTTAGAGAAGTTTTTCACTGTGGTTTTCTGGGCAGGGGGTGGGGTTGGGATGTGAATATCCAGTGAGATTAGTTTATGGTCTGATCTTACCAGTGAGGGATACACTTCTGGTGTGGAGCATAGAGTCCCCATGATGGTGATGGTCAGGTCCAGTATGTTTTCCCCTCTTGTGGGAGTGGTAACAAGTTGTTCCATAGCATTTGAGTTTATAAATTCTAGGAACCTTTGGGCTAAGGTGTTGGAGCTAGAGTAATGCTCCCAGTCTATGTTTGGGTAGTTGAAGTCACCCAATATAATGGTGTTTGGAGAGACCATCATATTTTCCAGTGTTCTCAGGAAGGCCGAGTGGGGTTCCTGGGTTTGGGAGGGTGGTCTGTAGCAGGCTATAAACTGGAAGGCAGTTTTACCCACTGTTAGTTTCACATGGATAGTCTCTGATGCTTCGTGCTGTGCCACCAACCTGTAGGTGTGGGTATCTTTGACGAATATTGATACTCCCCCTCTGTTTGTGGTTCGGTCCAAGTTTTGTGGCCGAAAAGCATGGTATGAGGTATAACCTGATAGTGCTGGGGTGCTCTCGGGAGCCTTGAACCAGGTTTCTGTTACTGCACAGATATCGATGTTCTCCATGCTAAGGAGAGTTTTGAGTGTGTGCATCTTGAGGTTTAGACTTCTGGCGTTGAGTAGCATTACTCTTAGCTTCTTATCCCTTGTGATACCTATGGAGGTGGGTTTGTCTTTTGAGCCTTGCCTAAAAAAAGCACTAT
Source organism: Protopterus annectens (assembly GCF_019279795.1). NCBI lineage: Eukaryota > Metazoa > Chordata > Ceratodontiformes > Protopteridae > Protopterus > Protopterus annectens. Next base: position 613,871,429 of record NC_056734.1, on the reverse strand, counting down.
GGGGGTAGAAAGAGGCTTTGCTAATATCCGAAAGCCCATGGGGTGACAGGTGCAAGTCGTCCCTAGCGAAGCTTCGTGGCTTGTCGAGCATGTCATCCCAGGCTGACAGGCATTGGATCCCCTTTGAATGACACCAATACTTAAGTCAATTGTAGACGTCCCATCTAAACAAAATATTTTTGTACTCAAAGTAATGTACATTCTATTAGCACATTTTATTCTTATCAGTATTCTTGACTGCAGGTTATTTTCACTGATTGAAAGTGCATTCACTGAAACTGTATGCCAAATGTGAAGGCCTGGTTTAATATGGCTGTATTCTAGACTTATGCAAAGAGAATACTGCATCTTTGTCTAACAATCTACATTTAAATAATACCTAATGTTACATACAGCAACATATTCCTTGGTTACAGCAGGGAGATTAGGACCCACACTATATGCATTAACAGAAATATTGCCTTCGGTGGTGAATCAGTCACGATTTTGTTTTCTTCTGATATAATGACTGGTAATATATATACACATTATGGACATTGTAATCCCCCTGCCTTTGAGCTGAGGTCAAACAGGCTGTTAGTGAAACACTTGTGAAATGGCAGATCATGACATCAAAAGTCATCTGAGGCTCTGCTTTTTAAAACCCATGTATGAATCTGTATATAAGTTCCTCTTTTGGCAGTTCATAATAAAGATTTCAGGGAAATAAAATAAGCTAACTGAATTCTTCATCCAAGGTTTTCATGCATATCAGTCCTGATATTCAGTGCACCACATTACCATTGAAAAGCATGAGTTTAGACCAGTCCAAATATGCAACAACAGAAATATTGCCTTGTCTGGAAAGATATTTAGGAATTTTTACTGCTATTTTAATTGCGACATAGGGAATATATATTTTGGATACGGGCTTTACTCAGGTTTTTGAAAAGAGGTCAGATATTTCCAGTGGATACCAAGCACACTGCCAGACTATGACAATAAGGGTATTCAGAAATAGTACATTTTGAATCTGCTCATGAGGTCATGTCTTATTACCCCATGACAGAACCTTAAGGAGTCATTTACGTATATCACATAGGCCTCCATTACAGGAGATTTAAGGTATTATAATGTGGAAACACTAGCTTGGTTGGGATTTTCTTGCAGTTTATATATTTTATATATCTATATATGTATTGGGGTCTATATTATATGTTCGAAGTTTGAAAACTTAGAACGTTAAATAATCAAATTTAAATGTTCGAAGTTTCAAACATCAAACATATAATAAAAAAAAACAAACAGAACTTACCTGACTAGTATAGGCTGTGCCCCCTGCACCCCCCTAAGTATATATACTAACACCATGAATGCACTACAGTGGGGAAAGGGACATATACCTTAGACTTGTCTTAGAGTACTACTTGTCAGTGAAATGAGTTTTAGGTGAAATGAGATTTAGCTAAAATGAACTTTAGGTGATTTAGTCTCAGTGAAATGGATGTCAGTGAAATGGTCTTTCAGTGAAGTTATACGGATCCATATATATATATATATATATATATATATATATATATATATATATATATATATATATATATATATATATATATATATATATATATATATATATATATATATATATATATATATATATATATATGATATATATATATATATATATATATATATATATATATATATTCATATATTGCAAATCATCGAGACCAAATCGTCGAAAACTCATTTCATCGAAAACTCATATCATCGAATCTCAAATCATTGAAAACTATAAAGCAACTACAAATAACATTCCATAACGTTTTTACTACATTTATGCAGGGGGGGCAAGCCCCCCTGCACCCCCAATGGAGCTGCCCACACCCCCATAATAATATATACCAACTCCAAGGTCTCACTACAGTGGGGGAAAAAGGTAATTTCCTAACCCCACTGTAGTGTGACCTTGGAGTTGGTATATTTAATTACAGGGGTTGTGTGGGGTGCAGGGGGGCTTGCCCCCCTGCATAAACATAGTAAACAGTGTCTGGGATGTTATTTATAGTTGCTTTATAGTTTTCAATGATTTGAGATTCGATGATATGAGTTTTCAATGAAATGAGTTTTCGATGATTTGGTCTCGATGATTTGCAATTCGATGAAATGATAATTCGATGATATGAAGTGGAACCATATAAATATATATATATATATATATATATATATATATATATATATATATATATATATATATGGTTTACTATGAGATTTACGAGTACAGGTTCGACGAAAACAGGAATGTTGAATCAAAGTTGGTTGATTCCCTTTTTTGCTGACTTGCACTATTCCGAGTGTGCAGTTAAGCGAATGCCACTGTGCATTCGCACATATGTCAACGGAATTATGACTTCAGCTCATGGCACACTGGGGATCGGGAAATTACCCTTTTCCCCACTGTAGTGCGATCTCTGAGTTGGAATATATTATTTGCAAGGAGTGTGGGGGATGTAAAAAGACAACATTACGTGGTATGTAGTAGTGATTTGTTTCACAGAGTGTCGAAAGTGAGAATTCAAATTTGTTGGTATGTGCACTTCGACATTCTGTACGAATTGATATGCTTAACTTTGCACATCTGATTCGCAGATGTAAATGGATTTTTTTGTGCACTTCAACATTCTCATAGTAAACATATATATGTATATATATATATATATATATATATATATATATATATATATATATATATATATATCTCTATATATATATATATATATATATATATATATATATATACATATACACACACACACTCTCAGACACACACACACACACACACACACACACACACACACACACACACACACACACACACACACACACACACACACACACACATTGTAAAGGCCCCCCGCCCTGTCTTGCAGTTAGCACAGAACTAAACTCTGACTTGTATATTAGTGGGTACCAGTTTTGGGACTCAGTCCCCATACTGCCATTTCTGCTGAACATCAAAATACTGTGCAAAGAGATAAACCTGCAACCGCTGTTCATCATGTATTTTCTGGTGACTGCACATAGGGTTATAATCATCTTCATCATAGATATATTAATCTTCACATTTCAAAATTATGGAATAAGATTTCCTTAAAATGCAGAAATCAGTTTTTAACTATCTCTAAAAAAATGTTGATACTTCTAGGGGAAGTAATTATTTTCAACCTGTGGTTACAGCATTCAAATTTCTTGAAGGTTATCATTTTTTAAGTTTGACAACCAAACTTAAAAACCTATGAAAGCATGATATTGTTGAGCTGCTTAAAAATCTTATCACACCCCTCTTTCCTGTGGTCCTTTAAGATTACACATAAGTTATTTTATTCTATCACAGATTTGTACTTTTTACTTCAATAAATATGTGTTTTTTTTTAAATCTGGCTTGTCATTTATAACTTATTTCTAACAATACTCTTTTGGCTATCTGAAATGTCTGTCATTAAGTTTTTATATTTAGTTGGGAAAGTGCTTTCTGTTTTGAATGGAGCACATTGTAAAGTTAGTACAGTGTGAGCCAATTTTATTGTATCCCCTGTAGGCCAAGGACCTGAGCTTTCATTAGTTTTGCCACCAACATCTGAATATCCCGAGCACCTTCCTGCATGCCTGACGAGAAGCACATATAAGAATGACACTGCATATGCTGCTTTTAAAATTACATTGATCTGTTTCATAAAATTGGCCTTCACTTAGTCGTGGCCCTAAAGTATAGGGGGTGAAGCTATGATATATGACAGAGACCACCTGAGATATTCTAGCTTTCCAGATGCTGGAATGATCACAGCAGAGGAGTGATATTAGTGAGTGTACATCACTGTCTTACCCTTTCTGAGAGAAGAGAGGTCATACAATTAGCTGCACCACCAACACTATCAGACATTTTGAAATATTGCAGATATCAGCCATGGCTTGTAGAGAAACACACGATGGATGTCTTCCTGGGCATAAGTAGAGGAACACTGAAGGAAAGAGTCTTTCCTAGATAATTTGTTGCAACATAACTTCCAACTACTGCTTTGGTTATGTTTCATTGTATCCTTGCCCATTGACTGCCCCACTCAATAACACCTAAATTTCTACTTACAGGAAGGAAAGGCTGATTTGACTCCTGCCCCATTAGTGAATATTCGGGCTATAGGGCTGTCACTCTTCCCAGAAAATTAATAAACCAGGCTTTTGACCCATAGGATAAATGAATGGGATTATTTGGTGTGGGTAGTGAAATCAATGAGTTCGCCAAGGGAGCATAGGGGGGTAAATCTAAGTACCTATCACACCATATCATTTGTGCATAATTGAAGAATGGCAGTCAGCTTCTGACCCTAAGCAACTGCTCATATAATCCGTACTACTGATTTCTTTGCAGACTGTGAAGACCCACCACTGCACCAGTAATCAAGTACCCTCCATCCTCACCACTGCCACCAGTGGTGGATGTACACACTGGAGGATAACAGGTACACACACAGTATTTCCAGGTGCAGCTCTCTGCATCAAGTGCAATTTCCCTTAAGAGCACATAATGACCACAGTCAAGCCAAGGCTGGTGTCTCCCTCTTTCTCCAGATCCCCAGTAAGGCTACCCACTATCACAGCTATAGAGCTGAGATCTCAGCTGACTGGCCAAGCCAAGACCTCCAGCACCCTCTATGTCCAACCAGTGCTTCAGGTCCCTACCCAAGTAACTGACACACACACTCTTTGAGGTTTGATTTACACACACACACACACACACACACACACACACACACACACACACACACACACACACACACACACACATACACACACACACCTGGGAAAGGTTGGTACAGGTTTAAAAGTTATTCCCCCTTTTGCCCAGACTATAAGGTAGTTATCACTGCCACCAGCCAACTCCTTATCAGCTACTTTAAGACCATTAACAAAGGGTGTCCAATCTTACTGTGTAATATTAATATTAATATTAATATCAATATTAATATTAATATTAATATTAATATTAATATTAATATGAATGGCAGTTTGACCAAGAGCAGGGCTATTAGGGGTGGGTCACACACTATCACCAAATAAATATGTAAGTACTCTCAAAACTTAAACATCTCTAAACACTTTGGTCACAACAAATGGTTTAAATATATTTAATAATAGTAAAAGAACAAGACAATATTAAATACATATCCACATTGACATAAGAGTTCAAAATCACAGGAAATGTTTGAAACAACATTGCAGGACAGTCTCAAATAAATAAAGAAAAATAGCTAAACTAAGCTTTACTATATTCCTGACTATTTCTAAGAGAATTACTAGTCTCTAGTTAACTTACTTAATTAGAGCAAAGCAGATGTTATGGTGAGTGTTTCTTGTCAGTTCCAAGACACAGTACAGAATGTTTTGTCTCACTAAGAGACTTTTTAAATTAATATCTCAAATACTACTGTTGGGGTAGCTTGCAGAATGACATAATTTCTTGTCATCTGACTCTAAGCCCCAGATGAAACCTTCACTGCTGGGAGCTGGCAGTATTTAGCATCTACCTGTGAAAATTCACAGACAACGGCTTCTGCTCAGATCTTTGGCAGATGCTAGAAGTCATAAAACAATTACACACCTTCACATTCAAGACTAGTAATTACTCTGCCCTAGAGACAGCAATACAGAAAGCTCCATAATACAGACATGATGTCTCCGGGCTCACCTATAAAGTAATTACATTTCAGCTATTTTTCTGTAATGAACCTCCTGTATTCCAGTTTCCACTGTTTAAATATATACATTTAAACAGTTACAATAGTGCATGTACATTTCTGTTCTGTTCCAGCAGGGCACACTGTGGTAACTTTTAAACACACTTTATAAAATACCTTTTTAGCACACGTCTGTACAGACCAGTTTGATATACATGACACACAGTTCTAATACAGTTGTAACACAATCATCTTATATAGATCATGTTGATATTCACAAATGACATATAATGATTTACAAAGTTCCAGATAGCTGTGCTGGCAGTATCCCCCTTTGACACACAGACAAAGCCATGACAGTGAGCACCTTATCTGCATCCTTCTCTGCCTTATTACATGTCGCAATTCTGCATCTGTAACATCTTATTAATGGAGTTCATCAATAAAACTGTTTCCTTCTGTACATAAATGCCTCCTAGTCTATGACTTTGGAGTACTGCTTATGGACCTGTGTGACTGGAAAGGATTTGTAAAGTGTTTTTTGCCCTCATGGGCTATTACTAGAGCACAGTGACTGCTTCAAAGTTCTGAGAGAGTACCATTCATATGATTAACACTTGGCTGCAAAAGAAGATGGACAATGGTGCTTCAAAAGAGATACTTCACCCCCCATTCTGATAACATATCATGATTCATAATTCTTCTATGAAGGGAAATGTAGTGAAGAGAAAGAAAGATGCTATGACCATTTAAAGCTGAGCTCTGCTGAGGCAAGGCCTCATTTTTCATCTACACTGCTGCACATGTGCTCCCAAACCTTTTTGCCCTGCATCATGAAGTTTGTATATCCATCAGCAATGACCTTGTTTCTTACTAAACATGAAATCTCTGCCAAAGAGGTCAAAGGAATTGTTATGGCTAGGCTTGTATAGGCCCTAGGGCTGATAGCCTAGTACCAACCTATGAACCTATGAACCTATAAGGATGAGATGTTTTATACATCCCTTGATTATATGTAAATGAAGTGTATGTGCCACTGATAACTGGAATTTCTTATTTACCAGAGAGTTATCAGACAAATGCACCCAGTATAAATTATAAGTGATTATGTATACCATGCAGTCAGCTAACTGTAGAATATTTTCACAGCACCCCCTGTTTTCCATTATATTTCTCAGTCAGTAGAAATAAAAGAAGCCAATGTAGTCTACATAATTATTTTGTGATACAGATTTTCAGCAGCCAAATCACAGACACAGAATGCCTGTAAGTTACTTTCTAACATGTCTTTCTGTTACAGCTCCAATTTTATCTAGATACATTAAATAGCACAGCTATATATTAACTGTAATGTATTATTGTTTAAAGATTTGTTATGCCCACCAAATATTGCAGAAACTGATAGTATAGTGCTATAGGTTTAGTTTATTGTATAATTAGTGATGCAGGTATAAACATAATACCCTGCTCTTTATCAAATTTGCAAATTGTGTAACCTGGAAGTGAAGAATAACCATAGATTGCATTTTAAATTAATAAAATGCACTTATCTCAATCAGAAATATTGAAGATGCTAAATAATTATAGAATGAAGTGAAAACATGTAAAATGCAACACTGTCTAACAAAACAGCAGCACATATGATTTAAAGATAGACTGCAATAAAGAGTGCATTCAGGAATTTTATTCAGCCACTTTTCATAATACAATTTTATTCAGCCACTTTCCATAATACAATTGCACTACAGTACATTTTTTTCATGTTCTAACACTTTGTATTCATTAGTGGACCATACAGGGTAAAAGATAAAGAACATATAGATATAAACTTTTCTTTCTGTCTATGCAGAGTCTTAAAGGTTAGTAAGCAAGCTCTAAAATAAGTTGCCCAAATGGCCAGCAGTGAATGCAGTTCACGGAGCCCTATCATAATATGACAGTATACTGTTAACACAGTTTGTACCGAGCTGAACTGAGGTGGGCTACCAGCTGCAACTCTGAGCCGAGATACCAGATGACTAGAAGCTTCTAAGCTTCCAAAAAACTATATGTTGCCCATTCTTTTTTGCTTATTTATACTATTTACTACACTTTTTTATTGCCTGCCTCCTACCTTAATACTGTATTTATATACGGTGTACTAATCTGCACTATTGTACTGCAGTTATATGCCTCACTTTGCCTGTTAAATCACATTGTGTTGCTGTTTTCACTGTTTGCTAAGTATTTGCTGGTATTTTACTCTATTGTAAAGCAATCTGTTCTGCTTGGTGTTTTTCCCACCAAACAGTCTTATAATAATTGCTTTGTTAGCTTTTTAAAACATTGTTTAGAGACTCCTTGCTGATTTTCTGCTGTTTTAAATATTTTTAATATCTCACTGCTATTTTTCTGCTGTGTTAAACATTTTCTAGTGGTTACCACTGAAACTAGGGTAGTTAGTAGCTGTAGCATAGCCCAGATACAGATTGGCTGCATCTGGGTCTGTTTGTAGTGGCTGTTTGTTCTGAACATGTTTTCCAGACAATTTTGGATTGGAAGGGGCCTTTCTGCACTCTAGTAAGAGGATTGTGTTGAATGAAACCTGTCTGGTGAAGGGTGTTTGGTCTAGGGCATGGAATAAGCATCCTCATTGGTCCTTTTTAACCTTTTTAAAACTTTTTTTTTCAAGTTTTTAGTTTCTATTTAAACCCTGCATTTGAGCAGGTTTCTGCTTGTTTGTGTATCACGAAGCATCATGCACGACAATTCAATTTTTCAAAGTCCTTAGCTTACAGCTCTGTAGCACATTAGTGTAGCCCCTATTTTTTTAGTCAAAGAAGAAATTCTGAAATGCTGCTTTCCCTATAAAAAAATTAAAAAAAAAAAAAAAAATTCATTGGAGCTCTTCCTCCTTCTTCGATAAAAAAAAGCCCCCAGTGACAACAGTCTTCACAACCCTATTATGGACAGTTGACCCCCCCCTTTTTTTTTTCTCCCAACCCCTTTCTTTGGTCTCTTCAGGCAGTGTAGCAACTGCCTCATAGTACACGATAAACCTCCTACTAATAACTCACTCTACCTATAGAGTGATAGACAGTAAAACACCAAAAAAATATCTGTACCACTCAAAGACACTCAAAGCAGTAACACTGGAAAGAGTCCATTACACCACTCACCATTACGTACCACTACACCACACTACTTACACATAGTACACATAGTACAACAAACACAAAGATAACAGAGAAGTAAAATCAAAACCAAAAAGATAGAAACACACCAAGACAAAGAAAGCAGACGACAACACATCACACACACTTCCCACACACCATGACTACTACACACCACCTACCAAGCCCATGAGGTAAAAAAAAAAAAAAAATCCAGTCACACAGAGACTCAGTACAGCATGGACATGACTCACCACCACACCAGGTTCGGAAAGGAGAAAATCACGCTCAGCTGCTGGCCCAGATTAATAGATAGATACATGCACTCATGTCACTCATGTCTTTCAAGTACCATACCATTATGATTATATGTTCATGTTCATGTTGGAGTGAACAACCAATACCCTGAATATATGAAGAAAGAGAAGAGAGAAAAGAGAGGGCTGGGGTACATATCCTAGGCAGGTATTATGCCCCTAGCCTTATAGCACTCTACATGATGCCACAGTATAAAACAAAAAAAAAAGAAGAAAGATAATAATTGGCTTAGTTTTGGTTGTCATTTAAAGGGGATCCAGTTCATGTCTGTCTGGGCCACCATGGCCAAAAAAAACTTTGCTTTGCAGACAGGTTTTGCACCTGCACCTCTAGGTTTTCGGGCGGCTAGGCAGGCTGTTTGCTCTCCATATTGCCTTTTTTAGGCATAGATTGAAAAACAAACTTGCAAATGTGAAATTTGCCAGTCATAACAAAATAAGGTTCATGCAACTTCATGCTAGGAGCTTAAACCAAAAACTGCACAATCTGGAAGAACTTCTATCAGTGGAAGATGTAGATGTCTGTGCAGTCACAGAAACCAGGTTCAAGGCCTCAGTGAGTACCCCAGCCTTGCAAGACTACAATGCCTTCCACACTTTCAGATCACAAAATGAACGTGCGAGAACCAAATGATGTGGTGTTTTATCTATATTAGAGACAGATTGACCTCCAGTCGAGTTAGACTAGATAATTCCATGGAGTTATTCCAAGTTCAGTTACAGTAGTAAGACCCCCATTCAAGTCATAGCCAGTTATAAATCCCCCTCCATGGGTCATGACATGCATGAAGTCTACTTGATTAAACTGGAGACAATCCAGTTAATACCAAATACTCTGGTTATGTGAGATTTCAATGATCGCACCATCAACAGGGAAACCTATACTAGCATGAACCCACTAGCACAAACGTTCCTTGACTTTGTAAACTCAAATGCCCTGGAACCAGTTGTTGATACCCTAACAAAAGGAACAAACATACTAGATCTGGTCTGCAGTAACATGTCAAACGGATGCACTACTACAACTGTTGGACCCTCATTAGATAAATCTGAGCACAAATCAGTCACCTTTGAGTTGACACTAACACCAGAACTCACAAAGTGTGAAATCAGACTAAAAAATATCACCAAGGCAAACTATACCCTCCTAGATGAAGGTATAAATGCATTCCGAGTCCCACCCCCAGCTGGAAGTGGTAACTACACCGAAACATACACTAAAGCCCTGTACAATCACTTGCATAAGTGTATAGACTCGGCTGTACCAGAAAGAATCAAAGCCAGAGCCTCAACTAAAAACAAATCACAATGGTGGAAATTCAGCATCAACAAACCTTACAATAAATGCAAAAAGTTGCTGTCCATGAAAACAAAAGCAAGACCCCAACAATGGAAAAGTACCCTGCTCAGCCTCAACAGTTAAATAAGATAACTTGTCAAATCCGGTAGGGTTCTCTTTGAGAAAAACTTAGCTAGCACAGCCAAGGATAACCATAAGGCCTTCTACAGCTACATACGTAGCCTAAAAGGTAGACCTCAAGCATGTGCAGAACTAGAAGAGTAGGACCCAAGCATGTGCAGAACTAAAGACCAATGGTATCACATTCACTGACACCACAGAGATAGCAAACCTGCTAGCAGGTAGGTTTGGCAAAAATCCACCCCCCCTATCTCCTCCAAATCTATTACAAACCTTGTCACAAACCCCCACCCACCCACCCACCATACATATCTGAAGAACAGGTCATCAAAACCTTTTCCAAGGCAAAAAATACAGCCTCTGTGGGACCAGATGGCATCCCAGGCTGTCTTCTAAACAGGCTAAAACATGAGCTAGCATCACCATTAAGTACCCTTTTCAATCAAAGTCTAACCACAGGCTTTGTTCCTGTGGAATGGAAAACAGCAACAGTTATTCTCCTCCACAAAGGTGGCCTAGCAACAGACCCGGGGAATTACAGACCCATAAGCCTGATCAACCTCATCTATAATTCCATGGAGGGTATAATTATGGACCTCATAAATTATGACATAGGCAACCTCCAAACCCTGAATCCTACCCAATTCAGCTTCATCAAGGGCAGTTCCTGCCTGTTTAATCTTCTGGATTTTTTGAAAATGTGGCCAGGGCCATTGATGGGGGCAAATCTGTGTACAAAGCATACCTTGACTTGGCAAAGGCTTTTGACACAATCCCACACTCAGACATTACTGACAAACTAAGCAAACTGAATGTAAACCCCTCCTTTGTAAGATGGGTTGCTAACTGGCTCACAAACTGGACACTCACTATCAAAGTGGGCAACTCCACATCAACCAGCAAACCTTTTACCAGTGGGGCACCAGAGGGATCAGTGCTGAGCCCCCTACTGTTTAGTATATACTTCTCAGAAGTTCAAGTCAAAACTAAGGGGTTGTGGCTGACCAAGTTTGTAGACGACTGCAAACTGGGCGCAATTACTGAATCCCCAAATGATGTCAGTATACTCGGGAGGGTCTTACACAGACCAGTGATTGGCATCTCTCAAACTAAATGCAAAACAATGCATCATCATTTCCTTCGGCACAAACAGTGTCCCCTCACACTATCAAATCAACAATACCCCTAGTACCCACGAAGTGGTAAGGGACTTGTGTTCACATGTTGACAGTGACCATAACTTCTACCACCATGTGTCTACTGTAGTAAGGAAGGCTTTCTGTGTAGCACACTTGATTAGTAAAGGCATTACCTTAAGAGCAAAATAGAGTATAACGCCTCCCAGTTCGGCGTGTACCATACAAAGCATCTGCAGCAATTGGACGTCTCAGAGTTTCTAACAAAGAAGATCAAGGGCCTCAAGCACATGCTTGTACACAGGTCCCTGACACTTTACTCTGTATCATGTAGACTTCTTATGGGAGACTTATGCCTGGCTTACAGAGCAATCTCAGACCAAAACCTAATGAACTTTCTGCATATCCATAAATCAAATGGGACTAGGGCTACCCATTCCAGGGACCTAAATATGGCCTGTGACTTAAACAGTACATGCTGGAGGGACAGATGTATCTCCCAGCAACTGCTGCATCTTTGGAATAGGCTACCTATTCATGTGAAATAGAGCACCTCTAGGACAATGTTCAAAAGGAAGCTAGACAAGTGGATAAGGCGCCATACATTCTTACCAGGAATAGTACCCATGATCCTCCTGTACATGGGAAGTTATTAATAAATGCAGTCTTGGGTATTAACTAACATTATGGAATTACATTGGGATGAAATGGCTAGGTTTGAAATGACCTCTGGGTTGATAGCTTTGTAATTTCCTATGATCCTACATCATGCAAGTTGCCAGATTCTGTCTCATAGTAGCTGCAGTTTATCACTTTTCATATCAGAACTAACCTTAGTAAAGGGCTTAGTTATTACTTTTTAGTCAAAACCACAAATGCAGTTTATCATCTGTAAAATACGCCACTACAACAACATTTTTTATTATGGCAATATTGCACTGATGGAAAGACTTAATTCTGGCATTGAGTAGCACCTTAAATTTCAGTGCTAATGCATTAATTGTACTTATACCATGGATATACAACTATTATTAATGTTTAAGTATAATTCCTGGAAAGTTCATCACCCAACAATGGTCCAGTGTGAAAGATGGAGTCATCAACTGGGGCACCAGCATTTCTTTGTCAATGAAGACCGGAATTTCCTACAAGAAAATGGCTGCATCTCCTACATGGCATTAAAGATAGAAACAACCCCATTGTTTGCGACATGTATATATAGTGGACATTGATTTTTGAACAAATGAAACTTGGTATATCCCCTGTCTTACAGTTCAGATAATCATAATAAAATACAAAGAATAGTATACAAGTAACCTTTTGTAGAAAGGCATATATGAATGTGCAGTTAAAAATGGAGAAATTTATATATGGGATAGATACCTTTTTGAAATTCTTAATACGTCTTTGTTAACAGAACATAAAATTAGATATGTTCATAGGAGATTACTAGGTTAATGGCTAAAGAGCCCTTACAAACCTAGCGAATATAATCCAAATTTACCCAATATATGGCCCTAGGGGCAAGAGGATAGCATGAGTATATTACAGATTGCCCCTGTCCATAAGGGACATAGGTGCTACCCAGGTGATGCAAGCTGTTAGACCAGTACCAGTACGTGATGGTGGATCATTGATACAGTGGATTTTGCTACTAATACTAATTATTCTTTCTATAAACTGTCATCTCATATCATGCTTCACTGGGAATACCTAATACAAATACTTTTCTTTAAATGCAGTTGATAAACTTGGGGCTCATGAAGTACAGTGGAACATGGATGTGTGCCATACTAAACATCCAGAATGAGATGATGAAAATAAACCTAGAAAAGGGTAGGTGAAAATGAACATGGGTAAAATTGTGTAGGATGCCCAGTGGAGTGTATTAGCCATCCTGCATCACTGTTTGGAATTGTGATTCTTAAACAAAATCAGTATATATCTCATCAGTGTATCCTGCCAGTTATGAGCCTTTGCTTTTTAGGGGGTTGGATTTGGCATAATGGTTAAGGTCTTCATCTCATAGATACAAGGTATAGAGTTTGATTCTGACCATGAGTTATTGGCTAGACTTAAAATAACCTTTCACGGCAGTTAGCCTATTATTTACATATGAACCTATAAAGACTTCATTTTGATATGTTATGCAGCATACAGAGGTTCGGAAGTGCACAAAATGTAGGGATTGTGAACAAAATGGTACTGGCTGTGGATTTACTGAATAAGCTTCATAAGAGGGAAGGAAAAATAAATGGCATGCTATTGAGATGTAGGGATGTTAACTAATGACAGGTTGGAAGCTACAATAGACAGTTTACTCCCAACTCTGTTATAATGTGTGTGTGTGTGTGTGTGTGTGTGTGTGTGTGTGTGTGTGTGTGTGTGTGTGTGTGTGTGTGTGTGTGTGTGTGTGTGTGTGGCTGGAGGGTGGTTGGACCAAGACACAGGCCACTGAAAAATCTGATGAAGCAGCACACATTAGCTGTAGTCACTTGCAGGAACTGTGATGGAATGAGGGGGACCTTATCACTGACTGTATGAGAGAACATGCGACACGGTTCTGTTACTGAAGTAAAGGAAGCAAATTCCACTGTAAATGACACTAATCACTGACCAAATGTTACTGTCAAAACAGAGACTAACCCTGGACTAGAGACATGTAGGTGATTGTCTGGACTGCAACAGTAAGAAATAGGCAACCCGAATTCTTATTTGAAACTGAGGGGCATCATTCACCACTGAGAAGCATGGTGCCATACAAGGGTTTTCAGGGAATGCCAGTGTGGACAGGCTCACTGTTTGAGGCTGTATACTTTCAATCCCCATTCAACCAATTTCTCTACTTCTAACTGAGAGATCTATCAATAGCACACAGTTCTACCCATTATTCTGCATTGTTACAATTAATGCTGAAGTGGTAGAAATATAACAGGCACAACAGAGGTATATGTAAACGAGATTTTTCTGGAAGTCACCTTATGCAAAGATGTACCTCTGCTAGGTATAAAAGGTTTAAGAGTGCCTGCCATTCTCTATCATGGCTGATGTGTGTGTGCTGTTTGGATTCTCCCATACTCCAGTGTTTCTCACTCTATCACGTACACACATGTGCACATACAGTTAGTGATAAGGTCCACTCCTTCTCTCCCAGTTCCTGCAAGTGACTACACCCAATGTGTCACAAAATTCCTAGTGGCTCCTTTAAATCATGATTTGTTTGCACATGCCCCTTGCAGCCTTTTCATCATCATCATGTGGCCACGGCCCTGATGTCAGATTTGCTGATGTTGCTGTAGTTGTGAATGTGATTAAGTGCAAGCAATGTGAATGAGCTTAGCAAGTAGAGCTAAGAAGAAATTTAGTATTTGGATGCAATGACAAGTCAGCCTTCGCCATTTTAAACACCAGTCTGCTTGATTCTTAGAAAAGAGAGTGCATGTGTGTGTAAGAGAGAGAGAGAGAGAGAAATAAGAATAAACTATGGATAGTATTCCTAATCCTGCCCTGTGTAAGTTCATAGCAATAATCTGTGAAGAGCGGAGATACATCCTTATACAAATAAGGACAACGTGGGCCATTCATATTAACAATGTAATGACTGAGACGTTTTGGTAAACACACCTCCCTATTGCAAAAGTGTAACATGCTTAAGGCATAAGCATTAGTGATAGAACTATTAAGTGGATAAGAGGGTAGTATACATTTGTGCATTACCATGATTCATAGACATAAATGTAAAATGGCTTCATTTTCATACAAAATGCATAAAGAACCCTAAACTTACAATAAACTGTAAGCACCAGTTTGCCTGGTGAATATGGGAGTTAGTTGGCAAATTAATTAGCTGGCTGGAAGGAATAAAATGAATGTTTGCTACCATACCTTTTAAAGGGAGGTACGATTATTGACTACACTTCATGAAATTTTTGTTTTATTGTATTTTAGTGCTTGTGCTTACATGGACAAACTACTGAAGGGATCACTGAGGCAATAGTGACATTTACTGTTTGTGCATACATGGTTAAACTACTGAAGGGATCTCTGTGGAAATGATATCATTTACTGCTTGTGCATACATGGTTAAACTACTGAAGGGATCAATGGGAAAATGATGTTATTTAAGTGCTTCTGCATACATGATCAATCTATTGAAGAAATTGCTAAAGAAACAGTGTCATTTACTTCTTTTACAAACTGTACATGGTTAAAACTACTGAAGGGATCTCTGAGGAAATATCATTTACTGCTTGTGCACACATGAATCTACTAAAGGGATCACTGTGGAAATCATGCCATTTACTGCTTGTGTATATGTGGTTAAACTACTGAAGAGATCGATGGGGAAATGGTGTCATTTATTGCTTGTGCACACATGAATCTACTGAAGGGATCACTGTGGAAGTCGTGCCATTTACTGCTTGTGTATATGTGGTTAAACTACTGAAGAGATTGATGGGGAAATGGTGTCATTTATTGCTTGTACACACATGAATCTACTGAAGGGATCACTGTGGAAATCGTGCCATTTACTGCTTGTGTATATGTGGTTAAACTACTGAAGAGATCGATGTGGAAATGGTGTCATTTACTGCTTGTGCACACATGAATCTACGGAAGGGATCACTGTGGAAATCGTGCCATTTACTGCTTGTGTATATGTGGTTAAACTACTGAAGAGATCGATGTGGAAATGGTGTCATTTACTGCTTGTGCACAAATTACTCTAAAGAAAGGATCATTGTGGAAATGGCATCATTTACTGCTTGTGTATACGTGGTCAAACTACTGAAGGGATCAGAGGAAATTATTATTTAGTGCTTGTGTACACATGTTTAAGCTAATGAAGGGCTCCCTTGGGACAAGTTTGTGGATTGCAAAGTAGATATCAGAGGAACAGCAATATTTTTGTACATTGTGGGTACTGAACTATGGATTGCAGAACACTTTAGCATATGCCGCTTTACACAACTTCTCATTAATACCTCATTATACTTAATTTGCTTACAGGGATTGTGCATTACCACAGATGGCCTCTATGAACCTAACCTTAGCTAATGCTCACTTGCAAACATTGCAGATAGTGGTGCTGTATTTGTATGATTGAATACTGCCATATGTGCATATGCATAAATGTATTACAGTTAAAAAGTAATATCTTTGAAACTGTGTATACAAACATTTCACTTTGTGTAGTTTAATATTGGACTTTGCTGCAAAAAGGACATATCTAAATAGAACCTTACTGATGATAAATTTCTAAACTTCAATATCTGCACTTAAATAGTATGCTACTAAGCTTGCATGCATTTATCCATTTTTAGATAATTCACTTGCAAGGAAGACAAATGGCAACAGAGAGTAGATTCCTTATTATGCCTTATTGAACATGAACAGGTAGAAATAATCCAACATATATTAACAGTAAAAACGTTCTTATTCCAAAGGAAAATGAAAATTGCTCCAGCAGGTCACATGACAGTTTTCAAGTTTGTAGTACATTTGAAAATGTCAATAGTGAAGGTCTGATGGCACTTGTTTCCCCGCAGAAATGCAGTTTCCAAATGAATAGTTTCTTACTGAGACAGATAATGTGATGGCAATGCATGGGAATTAGTAGTGCACGATGGAAACTTGTGTATCCCTTTGTTCACTCACCAGCCAGACAAAGACTCAAATGAGTATGTGAGCAGGGGTGCAGTGCTGGACATGCACCTATTCATATTTATAATGCAGCTGACTGCAGGGGCAGCAGAGACAATGCCAGTTGCAAAGTCAAGGCTCTACTTCAGAGACTTACTAATTTTTATTTAATTAGGCTAGAAAAAGGATGCACAAGGAAAGAATACTAAATGAAAGATTTAAAATGTGCGTATGGATGAGATACTGGAAAATTACTCAAAACTGAGTGTGTGTATGCCAGAGATAGGTGGTAATGTCTTTTGTAGGTTGAATATGTCTGGTTTGCTTTAGGACATCTAATTTTCCCATAACTGAAAATTATATTCCAATATTTTGTGATAGTTTGTTTTCTTTAATGTATCATGTCTTGGTCGTTCTTTAACACATTTCCATATATACCTTTTACTTGTGCGTGCGCTAACTTGACAATAATAACTGTCAGAGCTACAATTAAAATTGCTTCAATTCTCACCATAGGATTTAGAAAACTCCTCATTTCTCATGCTATTTGTTTGATGCAGAGTGGTTAATTAGCATGATGGATAGATTTTTTTTCAGAGGCATGGTAATGCTGCATTGAGAAATACCTCATTATCAGCTCAGTATTGTGCCACTGAATCAAACACTCTGTCAGATCTAACCACACCAGTGCTCTCCCTATCAGCCTGAGCATTACATTAGTGATGCCACCCTCTCACATGCAAGTTAACACACACACACATACACATCCAGACACCCATGCATATACGCACATACACAATCTACACATACACATACATATCCAGACACCCATGCACACACATACATACACACATATTCAGTTACACATGCACAATCTATATATACAGACATATACACTCATACACAAATAAGCACGTCCCAGACTTCTCTGGAGGAATGTTCCTATTTTACTTATTTTTTGAATGGAGGTAGTCACTTGGAGGTGGTATGTATGTGTGTGTATGTATATATATATATATATATATATATATATATATATATATATATATATATATATATATATATATATATGTATTCCTATAGACATTTTTATTGACATTTGAACATATAAGATTTAAAGAATCAAGGTTGAGTATTTACAATACATGTACTATGCATTAAATAAAAACATTGTTATTAATGCACATAATGTGAATCATAAAGCTAATAGCAGTTTATAAATTATTAAAATATTACTAAATGACTTTTATAGCACTTTGAAATGTTGAGGTGAACTCACGTAGAAAAAAAATCAATTACAGATAATACTTTTGTTCATGGATTTTTGGTGAGCATTCTAGGGGATATAAACTTTTTTTCTCTTGTAGCTGTTTCTTGAAGAAATGCCTTAAATTCTTCAAATTGAGGCAGTGTAGATTTTTCCATTTTCTTATGCTTTTTCATTGACACAGCTAAAATTTTCCATAATAGGTAACAATTTTCTTTATGTTGTAATTTTTATTACATTAAATAAAATCAGAATTTTTGTTAAAAAAAAGGAATCAGAATACAAGGCTTAAAAAATCTGCAATATTACTCCAATACAATTGAATGGAAGAATAGTCATAGGATATATGTCTCTAGTCTGCATTATAGGATCATAGGAGATTACTACACTAATGGCCCTGGGGCCCTTACAAACATAGCAAAAAGTTTATCCACAAAAAAGAAACCCCAATCAGCACCTGTTGCCCCTGTCAGTGATGGACACACATTTCTGGTTTCCCATCCACTCCTCAAGGTTGCGCATGAAAAGGGTCAGAGATGTACTTCGTTTGACGTGTATGGAGAGTCTATTCCAGAGACGGGGCAGCCTCTGGGAGACAAATCTGTCTCTCCATCAGGTTTTGTTAATGTCACATATTAGATTTAGGCCTTTCAATTGGGAAAAGTATGTGTATCATAATTTGCCTGCATGTTTCTGTTTCATTTTGTATAAATTCACTTTTTTAGCTTCTGGAGCCTCCGCTCTCAGTTTTGACAGCTAGTAATATTGCGTCACCCACAGTGCGTTGTAACTATATACACCCCTTCCCTGTCTTTGGTTCTCTAAATATAACCCTGCTTCACCTTTTCAAGGTAGTCTTTATTCCCAGTGTGGAAATCAGAAACAACACTGCTTTGGTTCCCACAGGCGCTGATCTCTGTCCATGAAGCTTTGAGCTTTGCAAAACAAAATCACAGTTTGAAATAAAAAATAAAAAAAAACTTAAATGCCTAAATATGACAATATACTTGCACTGTAGCCATCTTCATTTGATTGCTTCCTTACCATACCTCTTACATTTCTTTGCAAAAAAGTCAAGCTAAGGTCAAAGGGCCCAAGATCCTGGGCAAATGTTAAATATTACTCTAATTCTTTTAGTATAACAAAAGGGTTTCAATGAATGATTATTTTCTTTGAAACAATATGAAATGTTAATCAGGGCAATGCAGTATGTAAAACTTCAGATCCTTGCTTCAGACCGAGTTATTTGTTATAAGGTGCACTTTTACACTAATTTTTGGTTTAATTGAAATGAGCAATGCAGTTTTGACACACATTATTTTATCTATGCTAGGTTTACTTTTTGTTATTTACTTATTTCCTCTCATTTATAGTGCATTCTTCAACTGTAACTATTACCGAGCACTCGCATACCTCTCAACTGTCCAGATTTTCGCAGAGTGTCCAGATTTTTGCTTCATATTTTTGGTCTGTTCCTCATAAAATATGTGTTTTTCTAGCAAATCACTGGGGTGATCTGAGGATTGAAGTAACCAAATAATGACATACATTTAAGTTTATGTTAACACAAATCTTGTTCCTTTAGCAACTTTCTAAGTTTATAAGAGCAATATTTAAAGTCTGTCCCTATTTTTGGGCCTTTGTCCCCCCATTTTGTCAGGTTTTGTCCAGATTTCTTGCAATAAGAGGTTAAGAGGTATGCAAGTAGTAAAATGTTTGCATTGCATATCTGCATTTATAAAGAAATACTGGTTTGAAAATCCCGATATTTAAATGCAGTATTCATGGTGTGATTCCGGTTAGTATAAAATAGCTGAATTTTCCATCCTGGTTGCATAGTTTTTCCTAATAATAGTTACAACTGATGTTTATATATGTAATAACTGCTGTTAATAAGAGCTCTTGATTTGCACAATAACTTTAACATCATTTTTTTTCTTTTTGGATAGGAGGGTCAGTGTATAATACATGCTGCAGTCAAAGTTCTGCAGGTTTCATTTTTTTTCCATGCAGTACTCGTTATTCAGGGCTGTTGGGCTACATAGCAATATCATAGTTCTCAACTTCTTATCTCCAAACTCAGAAACAAATCCAGAAATAATAAAGGAAAATAAGGGGCACTTTAAAACAATACTTATAGGTTGATAAATTGACAAAAAGTGTTAGAGAATGTGAATTAGCATTCATTTCCAGAAGTAAGTCTGTAACTCTAATTATTAAGTATTATCCACCTATTTTGTTCCAAAATCATCAATTTTAGGAGGAATTAGGAGGGACAGAAGAAAGGTTTTAGCCAAACTCGGGGACATTTGAGTGATAAGGGCAGCAAGATGTAGTTTACATGCCAGCTTATTTTACAATTGTGTTCTACCCTGTTACATTCTACAAACAAAAGTAGGGAATGCTAGCTCACTGTCTATGAAATATTAACTCTCTCATGTTTTTATGTGCTAAAATAAATAAAACGCTTTGGCCAGTGATGAACAGGCAGCATTGCTGCCACCACTGTTCTGTTCCTGTCAGGTATCACTCACAGCCTAGTCCATGCTTTTGGGGTTTCTATAAACACACACAACATATCTCTCAACTGTTCATATGTTTGCAGATTCTGGCACATCACTGAGGACTAAAGTCACTAAATAATGGCCCACATACAAGTTTCAGACTTTATATCATTCAGAAAATGTGTGCTAACATAAAACCTGTTATTCTAGCAACTTTCTAAGTTTATAAGAGCAATATTTAAAATATGTCCCAATATTCGGGCCTTTGTCCTCCCATTATTTTAGGCTTTGGCCAGATTTCTTCAGCTAAGAAGTTGAGAAGTATGGCTGTGACTGCTCTGTCTGTCTAACAAATACACATTATTGTAACCATAATTACTATTATTTTTTAATCTTGGCAGGGTCAAACCAGATACTTTAGTTATGCAGTGGATATGGAGGCCATTTATGAATAATATGACTGGCCCTGCTGATAGCTGTTGTAATTCGGTAATTCTGACTTTGCAAGGGTAATGTGTATTTGGGTGACTCAAGATAGAAGTGACGTTGTGGCTGCTGTTTATGTAAAAAATAAGTTATTCTAACCATCCTTTATAAGGGAATGGGGGTTGTTAGTGGAAGAAATGCTTAGCTTTGGTATTTGGCATTTGCTCTTGTAATTCTGAGTTTGCAAGACTACTAAGCATTTGAATAAAGGAGTAATACAGGTTATATCTCCTGTTTGTATGACCAGTGGAAAAAATACATTACAGTAGCCATTTTTTCTCACTATTTTTTATCCCAGCAGGGTCAAACCAGATGCTGTAGATAGGCAATGGGTATGAAGGTTGACTGTGGATAAAATGATTAGCCTTGGTGTTTGCTGCTTGCAATTCTAACTGAATGACTAGTGAGCATGCAGGTGAATCAAGTTGGAATAAAAGTTATGATTACTGTTTCTGTGAACCAAAAATACCTCAGTGTGATAACTATTATTATTTTTTATCATAGCAGGGTTAAACCAGATACTTTGAGCATGTAGTGAGAGTGGGGGCTGTCTGTGGATAAAGACTGTCACAATTGTTTGCTGTTATAATTCTGGATTTCCAAGAAAATATATATTGCATGTTTTTTTAGGTAATTACTATGCTAACAACCACAGGGGAGCTTTTTATGCCTAGCCATGCTTTCCAAATGTATTTAGGTTCATAGGTTCATATTTGGCAGGTTCTGCTTCCCTACAGTTATTTAAGGGGGTCTTTATTAGTTTGTGGAACTTTATCTTCATCGAATCTCTATTGATTGAACATAATACAGTAAACATAAAATTATTTGAACATTTACCTCAACAAATTTTTTACTCATGGAAATTAACTAGTTGGCCATCGTCAGGAATGTGCCCTTTTCCCCACTATAGTGTGATCTCAAGGTTGGTATATTTAGTTAGGGGGGTAGGGGCAGGTTATAAATAATGCAGTTTGTGTGACGGCCAGTATGTTGGTCCACTAGTTAGTTTCCCTGTGTAAAGAATTTGTTGAGGTGAATGTTCGATTAAGTTAGCGCTTGCTGTATTATGTTGGATCAACAACAATTCTATGAATATATAGATTGGTGGACTATTATAGACCCATTTAAGGGTATATGTAAGCTTGAGCATGAGTTTTAATGCATTTACAGATTGCCTCTATTAGAGGCATAGCTCCTAGATCAGGGGTAAATTTCTGATTCCCCATGCACTAGTCCAAGTCACACTTGACTGGGTAAGGGAAGAGCTCTGCTTCGTGTGGATGGAAAGCCTGTTCCAGAGAAGAGTTAGTCTGTGAAACACATACCTGTCTCTCTATCATCTCCTATTTATGCTGCAGATGAGGTCTGGGTTCCTGTATCAGGTAATTCTGATGGTATTTGTTTTGTGGATGTGCAACCAGTCAGTCCAACAAAGCAAGATCAGTGGATGCTTTGTAGGCCAGCAATAGACTGCCTGTCAGTAGTCTGTAGGAGATTGAGTATAGGCATAGGGCTTTGAGGTGGGCCACATAGGACATGTTGTTTATGCCCTGTATTCTTTCTCTTTCTGTGAGGAACCCCTATTGATGCTCCAGTTGTTGCATATGCTTGGTCAGGTATATGCCAAAGGACATGTTGTATTCAATGACTGGTATAATGAGGTCTGAGTACAGCATGACAATTACATTCTTGGACCCAGATCCCAAATGTCATACCCTTGTTTAAAAGTTGTGCAATATAGAATGATTTCCTTACTAGTGTAGACACATCATGGCCAAAGGCCAGGTTACTGTCTACATGCAGCCTCAAATACCTCACCACTGGGTTTACGCTTAGGGGTGTATTATTAATGTGGTAGTCTGCAGGGGTATCCATCTTTCCAAGGGATACTATTATATATTCCTCAGCATTGGGTTTAGATCATGGCTCTGGCATCAGTAATTGGTCTGTATCATGCCTTGTTGGAGGGTATTTGTGTTTTTGGAGGATTCTATGAATGTACCTAGTTTGTAATTATCTGCAAACTGGTCCAGCCAGAGGCCCTTGATGCATGTGCATGTTTGTATATATGTATCTATTAATATGCGGGTATGTGAATGAGTATGTATGTGTATATAAATAAATATATATATATATAGAGAGGGGGGTGTTTGTGTGTTTATGTGTGTGTATATATGTTATGTGCATGTATATGGGGGTGTTTATGTTTGTGTA
The DNA here is from genome assembly GCF_019279795.1 of Protopterus annectens. Classification (NCBI taxonomy): domain Eukaryota; kingdom Metazoa; phylum Chordata; order Ceratodontiformes; family Protopteridae; genus Protopterus; species Protopterus annectens. Next base: position 613,847,579 of record NC_056734.1, on the reverse strand, counting down.
TATATGTTATGTACATGCATATATAACTCTGTGTTTATGTATATAAGTACAAGTGTGTGTGTATGTATGTATATACAGTATATATGTGTGTGTGTATCTGCGTATGTCTCTATATGGTCTTGGTCATAGATGACTCCATAGAAAAACACAGAGATCTCCCCCTCACCAGGCTGGACAAGAAGGTCATGGCCAGCTGCCTGTCAGGTGCCAGTATCCATCAAATCACGCACACACTCAAGTCTCTCAACAATTGCCGTTATGATGATGTCATGGTCCATGTTGGTGTGAATGACTTGAGATGTACCCCACTGGACTATATGAACAGAGACATGACTGAGCTTTCAAATTATGTGGCCAGGTAGTTATGTCCCTTGCCCTAAGCAGCATTCTACCTTCACCCAGGATGATGCCTCAATATAAACAAAAAATCATTAACGTCAACAATTGGCTCAGCTTCTGGTATCAATCCAGGGTATCTGTCAGCCTGGGAAGATATGGTTGACAGACCACACTGCTTTGCCAGAGATGGTCTTTACCTGTCACCTCTTGGCTTTCGGTTACTGGAAAAGGTAGTTGCCTCTCACATAGTGCTTTTTTTAGGCAATGTCATAACAACAAAATTCCCTAAATAAAAACAAATCCACTAGAGACAAACTCGATGTTCTGCTGCTTACTGCTGAGAGTCTAAACTGGAACCTGCACTCACTGGAGGCACTCCTTACCTTGGTAGATACCGATGTCTGTGCAGTCACAGAGACATGATTCAAGGCCACAGACAGCACCCCAGCCATGTAAGGCTACAATGCCTCCCACACGTTCAAACCTCAAAATAAGCATGAAAGAACCTAAGGCAGAGGTGTATCCATCTTCGTTAAAGACAAATACACCTCAAGACTGGTCAAACAGTATGACTCCCTACAGCTACTCCAAGTCCAACTAACTGTAGGTAAAACCCCTTTCCTTATCATTGTTAGCTATAGATCCCCCATCCTGAACCACGAGAACCACTCTGCCTACCTGGACCTACTTAAGTCACTCACTGTACAGCCAAACACCTTGGTCATGGGTGATTTCAACTATCCTTCCATCAACTGGGAGTTATATATGAGCACAAACATGCTCACCCTAAGATTCCTGGACTTTATTAAAACAAATACTCTAGAACAGATAGTCTGTACTCCTGCAGGGGGCTCAAATCTCCTAGAATTAGTACTCACCAACACAGGAGGTCTCTTGCACAAGCCCCTGTGTGTTGCCATCTGTGGTAAGGTTTGATCATAACTCAGTGTTGTTCGAAGTAATGATCATACCAGACCCCCCCCCCCAAGCAGCAAATAGGATGAAAAATTTCTCCAAAGCAAACTAAAGTCTCCTAAGCGATTTCATAAATAAACCAATGCACTAGCCAGACACATTACTGATTATCCCACGCATCAGTTTTGTTTCAGAGTGCTACAAATAGTACCACAGAATACCAGGGGTGGAGATTTGGAAAATGATTTGGCATTAGCAGAATTGAATTGGATATTAAAACTTGGAGCACATCTTCCCCCAGGTATTAATAATTATATATCAATCAAGCCGGTATTATTGGGCAGAAAATAACAACATAATATACATCCCTCTTTTTTACAATTTTATGTACACCTTTTATATATATTTCATACATTCATACAACATTTACATTACATAACATTTAATTCATTATCTTTTGAGCTAGGCATTTAAATTATATTTATTTACTATATATAATTAATTTAGAATAGTAAATTATTTATATTAAATTTATAATTTTATCATAAATTATTAAATTACATTATTGATTTATGTTGATCTAAATGAATAACCACTTATTTATATATTATATACATTAGCAATATATTATTTTCTGTTTAGTCATATTTTAGCATGATTATGTATACACATATCTCATTATATTCTCATCAAAAATTTTTTATTGTTTTTTGATTTATATTATTACTCGTATACAAATTATATCTTGCATAAATTACATACAACCTACATCTTGAATATTTCATATGTATACTTAGTTATGCATGTAGTATATTAGAGTAATTACGTGAATGTACATCCGATAGTAAACAGACATAGAGATGTATGGGAATAAATATATATTATATAGGCATACATTTGTATTAATTTTAAAATGGCTGTTCAAGATGTATTACACACATATATATAGGTTATTGGTATATTTAATCATACAGATATACTGCAAACTAACTAGATATAGAGGTTGATCCACTAGGAGACTTCACCTAGGCAGTCTGATACATACGGAGTGATCTGATAAGAAAGCCTGACGATAAATGAAATAATTAAATATTTGCTTTTTTATAGTTCACATAAGCTTTTTATGTTTAGCGGTAAAAGCTCTGAAAAAATATATGACCTATGATGAATGTATATTTTAACAAAGTTTTAATTGAATCAATGAATTACTTTAATTGAGAGTTTTCCCGCGCAAGCAGATATATAAATGTATAGTAGTTAATTAATAATTGTTATCTGATGAAATAAAACATATTGGATATTTTACAGCAGTTGGACTTTATTAGTGTATGCTACGTGTTTTTACATCAAGAATATTTGTATTCACAGTTCGTGGCTGGTATCTCACATTTTTCTACATTATTTCTGGTGCATTGGTGAGATTCTTCTTTTTTTCGATTTCATAAATAGATTCAACCCCCCTGCTGCCACTGTCAACAATGACTCCTATACAGAGTTGTGCACAGATGCCCTGTACAAACACCTATACAAATGTGTATACTCTGCTGTGCCTGAACAGATCAAAATGAGGTCCTCACACAAAAAAAAAAAAAAACAAGCCACCCTCCTGGTGGACATTAAGCATAAATAGGTTATACAACAAGAGGAAGAAACTAATGTCCAAGAACAAGAGGGAACTGAATCAGCAGAGGAAGAAAACCCTCCACAGCTTGAACAAGCAAATTAGATATATTGCAAAGTCCTCTGAAGCCAATTATGAAGCTAAACTAGCATCCCTAGCTAAGGATAATCACAAAGCATTATTTAGCTATGTCAGAAATCTAAAACAGAAGGTCCAGCTTTGTGCCAAACTAGTAGTGGATGGTACCAGTCATACTGACCATGAGGACATTGTCAACCTGCTAGCAGAAAGATCTGGCACAGACTTCCCCCACTGTCCCCACCAGACATTCCCCAAAGCATACCTGTCACCAGTCCTCTACCTAGTATCTCCAAAGAGCAAGTCATAACTGCACTCTCCATGGCCAAAAACCCAGCCTCTGTGGGACCAGATAACATCCCAGGCTGCCTAATAAATGGTCTGAAACAGGACCTAACAAACCACTTGCGACTCTCTTCAATCACAATCTAAGTACTCATTTTGTCCCAGTAGAGTGGAAACAGCAACAGTAATTCCCTTGCATAAATGGGGTCCATCAACCAACCCTTGGAACTATAGACCCATAAGCCTAACCAGCCTTATCTGCAAGGTCATGGAGTGAACCATCATGCACCTTATCAACAAAGACATAGGTGACCTTCAAACTTGTGTATATGTGTGTATGCATGTCTGTGTGTGTGGATGTGTGTGTGTGTGTGTGTGTGTGTGTGTGTGTGTGTGTGTGTGTGTGTGTGTCTTGTGTGTGTATATATATCTGTATATATATATATATATATATATATATATATATATATATATATATATATATATATATATATATATATATATATATATATACACACACACACACACACACACACACACACACACACACACACACACATACGTATAAATATATAAAGCAAAATGCTAGTATCAAAACCAACACGTCATGTATCATAAAACCATACTTTAATAAACATAGAACAAAAGATACGTTGTTTTGGGCATGTTCTTCTACCCTTCATCAGATCTTGATAAAACATTATTCATTACACAAGTTAAACTCATCTAAACCCACCTATTTAAAAACCTTTTAGCTTCAATGTGTTTGTCCATTCATGAACCAATACGATTTTTCATCCTTACTTCTTTGACCGATCAGAGCAACTATTCAGTCCCATCCCACTAAGGAAGTAAAAATATCCATTCACGAAGCACTAAGCCATTACAGTTTTACATATTAATTTCCCATTGTTAGCACCAATCATAGAGCATAGGCCAACTTCAGTTTTATTATGACTTGATGTTGGCAATAGTGAATAAGTCTCAATTATCCATACGTAAATCACCAAACCAGTACAGTTTTCCTCTTATGTTGTTGTGCCAATCAAACACAACTATTCAACTGCATCACACTAAGGGAGTAAAAACATCTAAGCACTGGACACTAAAACATTACAGCTTACATATTCAATTTGCACTGATAAACACCAATCATAGACGTAGTTCGATCTCAACTCTACATGGTTAAAATTGCTGGCAACGTTGCAGATATCAATACATAGATTTCTGAACAAGTATGAATATTTCCTTGTAAATTAAACAGATTTTATGAATTTATTCAGCATCCCATCAAGCGAGCAGATGTATCTGTTTATAAAGCATCCAGCAATACAACTAGAGTTGCCACCTTTTTTTTGTGGGATATTTTTTGTAGAAAGGTGAGATTTTGCAGTACAAAATATACCCATGGATAGTGCAAAGGACAGAACTTCACTTTTTTTTCCAAAATAAAAGCTTATTCTTGTAGTATTTGAGTTGCTTATGCTATTTCATATAACATTTAGGTGTTTTAGATACAAAATAACTTTTTATGCAACTATTAAAGAAAACTTAGAAACTATTTTTGTCCTAACATCTCAGGACATTTGCTTTTTTTTTATTTTTTTTTCCCAGGGCACAACTGCCCAAAGAGGGACAGGTGGTAACCTTAAATACAATGCTATGTTTTCAGTTCATAGCAGTCAAAATAAAAGTCATCTAAATCAATCAAGTTGAAAAGATTTGTCACATACATAAAGAACTACTTTAGCATTAATGCGTATGTCCATCCATAAATCACAAACCAGTAGGATTTGCCTCCTTACTTATTAAGCCAATCAAAATAGCAATTCAGCCATGTCTCACTCAGGAAGTATAAACATTCATTTAGAAGGCACCAAGCCATCACTGCATTTCTTATTCAATTCCCATTTATAAGCACCAGTCATTATACATAATTTGGTCTCAGCTCTGAGTGACTGGAGGAAATGTTAGGAACAATACGTGTATCCTGTGATAAATCTTGATTTGTCATTCATGAAATAACAAACTAATACAGTTTCACTCTTTTCTCATTATACCAATTACTGACAACTACATCATACTAAGGAAGTGGGAACATCCAGCCACTGAACACTGGGCCGTTAAGGCTGCATATTGAGTTCCATTGTTGGACACCTATCATAAAAAATAGATATGTTTCAGTCCAAGTCAAATTAATTTAGTGACTTGGTTTACCAACCCATCAAATAAACAGATGTATCTAGTCATAAAAATGATCAACAATATTGCTCTATGTTCACAATTCTCACTAATCAAATAAAATGCTGAAGCACAATTTGTTAACTAGAACTCAAGCCAGGATGATGATTTATATCTACTCATTTTCGAGATCCAGTTGGATTTAATAAATACATCCACATGTCATATAGAGAAAAATGTATATGGAAAAAAAAAAAAATATATATATATATATATATATATATATATATATATATATGTGTGTGTGTGTGTGTGTGTATGCAAACATGCATACACACACACACACACACACACACACACACACACACACACACACACACACACACACACACACACACACATATGTATATGCAAAAAGAATGCAAGGTATAACAAACTTTCCTTATGTAGAGTGCCTTAAAACCTTTTCCCACTGTTCAGTCTCCTACAGATTGCTGAGGGGTGATCTATGCCTGGCTTACAAGGCATCGGCAAACCCCACAACTATGATATCCTTCATATCTGTAAGTCAAACAGTGCCAGACATACAGGGTATAGGAGCCTGAATTTTGTCTGTGACTTAAACAGAAAATGCTGTAGAGACAGATGCGTCCCAGAGACTGTCCTTCCTATGGAACAGGCTTCCCATCCATGTGAAGCTGAGTTCATCTATTTCCCAGTTCAAGCACAACTTAGACCAGTGGATGGGCAACAGGAAACTTACTCCAATCCTGGCACCCGTGTCCCTTATGGACAGAGGCCGCTTATAAATCACTGGCCCTCAATGTCCTATTTCAATAGAGGGCATCACTATTCTTTCAGTAAAACTTGGCTAGGCTTACAAAGTCCCCCCAGGGTCATTAGCCTAATAACAAACTATGAATCTATGAATTCATGAATATATCTACATCTGTCAATATATTTACATCTCTCCCTCTCTTTCTACTAGATAAAGCAGGACAACATGATTTGGTGTTGATAAGGGGTGACTTGAATGAAAATATTGAGAAAGACAGAACAGGATACGAGGACTGCCTGGGTCCACATGGGTGGGGCAACAGAAATAAAGAAGGAAAGGTCATTCTAGACTTCTGCCTTGCAATTGGCTTGACAGTAGCCAACACATGGTTCAGAAAGAGAGACAGCTACAAGATCACATACAAGAGTGGCAAGCATGCAACTCAAGTAGACTTCCTCTTAGTAAGGAAAAGGCACTGGGGAAGAATCAATGATTGCAAAATCATCCCCAGTGAAACAGTCAGCCCACAGCATAAACCAGTGGTTGCCATAATCAGCTGCAAGCTGTGTCAGACAAGGCTCTAAGGTCAACAGAGACCAGGCTGAAGACCTGGAAGTTGACCAGAGAGAAAATAGAACAGTTGAAGGAATCACCCGGGGCTCTAGCACTCCAAAAAGAGGAGGAAATTTGTGGTGTTGAAGAAAAACAGCATGGGTGAGGACTGCATAACAGATATGTGTCTGAGTCGAGTATGGAAATAAGGTACATAAGGAAAGCTGGTGGTGGAATGCAGAAGTCCAGGAAGTCAGCAAAAGAAAGGAGAAGTGCAGGAAAAATTTGGAGACAGAAAAGATGGAGCAGGCTAGGAAGGAATACTGGTTGGCTAACAAAGAAGCTAAGAAAGTAGTAGCAATAGCAAAGAATAGGGCATCAGAGGCACTATACCAACTTCTGGAAAGTGACTCAGTAGGTGGCACAAAGAAACTATATAAGGTTGTCACCGTTTATAAGGAATGCCAGCAACATGCTCACCAGTCTACAATATGTCAAAGGCAGATGGAAAAAGTATTTCCAGCAGCTTCTGAATGAAGAAAGCCCCACAGAAGCTGTACTGCCCCAGAAACAGCCTACAATGAGAGAAGAAGAGGAGCCCACCCTAGAAGAAGAATAGCACTAAGGAAAATGAAGTCAGGGAAAGCAGCAGGCTCAGATGAGGTCACAGCAGATATTAAAGATGCTGGCTGAGATAGGAGAGAAATAGCACTTCAGGGTACTCATAGCAGTCTGAAGAGAAAGGCATATCACAGATGACTGGAGAATAAGCATACTCATGCCAGTGTACAAAAATAAAGAGGACATCCACAATTGTGGAAAGTACAGAGGAATCAAACTCCTATCACATTGCATGAAAGTTCAAGAGAGGGTGATTGATAAATGGATATGCAGAGCAGTAGAATGTAAGATGGGAGATATACAGTTCAGATTCAGATCAGGATGCAGCACAACTGACCCGATGTTTGAATTGAGACAGATAGTTGTGAAGAAGCTAGAGATGAGGAAAGAGTACAACTGGGCATTCCTAGACTTGGAGAAAGCATACGACAAAGTCCCAGAAAGCTGATCCGGGCATTACTGCGGTGGTTCAAAGTCTCAGAAACATTGGTAGAATTAGTGCAGGCTATGTACAAGGACCCAATGACTCAAGTACCAACAGTGTTCGGCCTCACAGAGGGGTTCCCAGTGGGAGTGGGTGTACGCCAGTGTTCAGCTCTGAACCCACTGTTGTTCATATGGGTGGTGGACTACATTAGCAAACAGGTAGGAGGGACCAGATCAACAAACTTGCTGTATGCAGACGATATGGCATTACAGGCAGACCCTGAGCAAGAACTCCAGCAAAGTATAGAGCAATGGAATGCAAAACTGAAGGCACATGGGTTGAAACTAAGCCCAGATAAGACAGTGGTAATGGCAGCAAACTGGGAAAATAAGAAGAAGCTGAGAACTGAGAAAGAAGGGAAGATAGTGGAACATGTAAACAGCTTCAAGTATCTGGGAGGGGTGGTTGAGCAGAAGGGAAGTCTGAATGAAGAGGTCAAAGCTAGAATCAAAGGGGCTGCAGCCAACTAGCATAGAGTGCCAGGTGTAGTCTATAACAGAAGAATGCCAAAGAAGCTGAAAAGTAAGGCATGCAAGACAGTGGTGAGTCCTGTACTACTGTATGGTACAGAAATCTGGGCATTAAAGGCAGAGCAGATGAAACTAGAGCTGATGGAAATGAAGTGCCTGAGAAGGGTAGTAGGATGCACTCTGTCGAATAGATGAAGAAATGAGGACATAAGAATAGAAGCCAAAGTAGTACCAGTTGCAGAAAAGATCAAAGAGAACAGATTATGGTAGTTTGGACACATGCAGAAAAGCAGCAGACAATCTGGTGAAGATGATTTGGGACAGACAGGAAGAAGGTAAGCGGAAACGGGAAAGTGCAGCAAAGAGGTGGATGGATTGTGTGAAAGAAGATCTGTGACAGTCAGGCATGAGTGTCAAAGAATGTAGGAGTGTAGCATTGAATCGAGAGAGATGGCGAAAGTTAATAAGATTTCCTGACCCCAAGTAGAAAATGGGAAAAGGGGGACTGATGAAGATGATCTTTCTCTCTCTCTCTCTATGTGTGTGTGTGTGTAGCTATAATGGATCCATTAGTCCAAAAACTCTTATACATCCAGAAATCAAACAATCCATCTAATACTAAGGCCATAATTCTAAATTCACTCCAACAAAATAAAACATGGTGGAGGAATAGATTTATAACACACCGCTTACCCACTTCTCTGGAACAAACTAACTGTCCAAGTTAAACTGTATGACATACTGCCTGCCTTTAAAATGGATTACTGGTTGCGTATTCATAAATTCACCCTCTGGTATGAGTGACCTGGCCCTCCTTGAAAAGGGAAGAAAAGATTAATTGTGGGTACTGGCAAAGGGAAAATGTCCTTGCAGCTCAGTTAACTTGCAACTCCAATGAACCTATGACATGACTACATGACATCCCTGTATGGAAGCAGAGTTTGTTAGGCCTGCTTTTCTGTGGACTCTTGGCTGACCTGCATGGACTTGCAGTATGTGGGAGTGGAAGGAAGAGGAGTACGTGCTGTCTTGTCTGCGCAAAAGGTTGACATCTTTTAGAGTGTGGGTAGAGGACTTTGACAAAAGGTATATGCATGGTATTTTTATAGACAGTATGAAGCAGTGGTTGCCACTGCGAAAGCACTCACTTTTATTCTTGTACAATAAATTAGAAGATTTGTTTTATTTGGTCTGCTGTGTTGCTGATTTATCTGGCTACCTTCCATCAAGAGCAAGTTTGTTTAGCATTTGGAGTTTGCTGCATCTAATTAATTAACTAATTTTGTGTATATATAAGGAACAGGGACTACGTTTTATGTGGTTAGCACTGAAGAAGGGTACTGGATACCTGAAAGCTTTGCTGTTTGTTTATTTTCCTTGATATTAAATCATTATATTGCATCACGCTAGTGTCAGTAGTTTCATTTGGATTTTATTTTTGCTCTTTCTACTGCGCCTTTACTTTGGTGATTGTTTTCAGACTTTCATCGGCATTCATTTCCATGCCATTATATGGTCATTTGCATAGGATGCTTATCATATTTCTCAGATGCGGTCATTAGCATACTATGCATTATCAGCCTATTTCTCTAGAATGCAAATGCTCTATCGGTGCTTGTCAGGATGTGGCAGCTCTATTGTGGAAGCACATTATTGATTGACTGACTGATTGATTGATTAATTGATTGACTGACATTTGATTACTGGGAATGTCCAACTGGGTAGAAATCCATTTTCAGAGGAGGCCCAGAGAGAAAAGCTCCAAATTATTACTAAACATTTTAAGGACAATAATTTTACAATCTTCAAAAATAAAACAAACATCTGCAGTTTAAATAATTATAACAAATTAGCCATAATAAAAACAAAAATTAGTTAAGAATCGATGCAAGGTATATGACACTTGTTTAATATTTAGAGACATTTTCAAAAGTTTGCAGAGAAATTAAAGGTAGGTTAGTATAATACAAATAGGAATTTCAATATGAAGTGAGGGAAAATCAGGATTATGGTATATTTAGAAAGAAAGTCAGAAACGGGAATTAAAAATCAGTAAGAAAGTAAGTGAAGAAGGGAGAGTAAGCAGGTGTAAGGAATGAAACGGTACTTGTTCACATTTAGGGATAAAGGTTATCATGGTTTTGAACAAGAACACAGACACATTTTAGCTAGGAAGTCTGTCAAGAGTGTTTTTTAAAGATGGGAGAGATAGTATAGTCCTGATAGATACAGGTAAGAAATTCCAGCCTTAGTAACCTCGTATGAGTATAGGCAGTGCCCAGCAGGTTTGTTAGGTTTATAGACAGGAATTTTTGGTCACTGGATCGCAATGACCAACTGAGAACTTAGTTCTTCTGTTATAGACCACACCTGTTGCTGGGCAGGCAGATGGATGCTGAGTAAGTTGTAAGATGTTGTGTATATGTTAGTTGATGTGGCAGTTCTAACCGGTTTAGTCTTTCAGTGCTATACAGTGATGGTTCTGCTGGAGGAGGTAGAGTCCCCTATTTTGACCCTATGAATTCTATCAGTGAGCCAGTTTGCAAACCACCTGACAAAGTATGGGTTCTTACCCAGCTGGGTGAGTTTATCAATGATGCCTGGGTGGCAGATTGTGTCAAAGGCCTTGTAAAAGACTAGGTAAGCCATAGGCACAGATTTGCCCTCATCTAGGGCTTTGGTGACTGTCTAGAAGAAGTCCACCAAGTTTAACGGGCATGATCTCCCTTTGACAAATCCAAACTGGATGGGGTCGAGCATTTGAAGATTTCCTATATCTTTGTTAATAAGGTCCATAATGATTTATTCCATGGCCTTGCAGATAAGGCTGGTCAGGCTAATGGGTCTATAGTTCACAGGGTTCGTGGATGCACCCCCTTTGTGCAAAGGGATGGCAGTAGCTATTTTCCATTCTACATGGAAAAAGCCAGTGCTTAGGCTCTGATTGAAAAGCATGCCCAAAGGTGATGCTAATTCCTGTTTTAACCCATGTAGAACACAGCCAGGTATGTTAACTGGTCCTATAGATGCTGTGTTTTTGGCTTTGGAGCGGGCATTCATTTAAGACCTGCTCCTCAGAGATACTAGGTTGGAGACAGGTGTTAGGGATACTTTAGGGTAGATGTGGCGGGGACAGGGGAGTGAAGTTTTCACTTAACCTGTCAGCCAGCAGGTTTGCTATATCCACAAGTTCTATATATGTAGTACCATTAACTACGAGTACAGCTCAAATCTGAGCCTTACCTTTGAGGTTACAGATGTTAATTAATGCCTTGTGGTTATCCTTGATTAGGGAAGCTAATCTGTATTTGTAGTTAGCTTTGAAGGACTTTACTAGGAGTCTTATTTGTTTGTTTAAGTTAAGGAAGGAGCATTTCCAGTTTTGAGACCGTTCCTTCCTACTCTTAGACAGCAGTTTCTATCTTCTATTCTATAGCCTATTAATGGCAGTTGTCCACCAGGCAGATTTGTTTTTTTTCTTGGAGATCTTGCTTTGGTTCTATCAGGTATGGCAGAGTCAATACAACTGTACAGGTGCTTGTATAAAGCATTGGTGTATAACTCAGCAGAGGTGTATGTTCCATCAGTAGGGGAGGGACTATGAAGCTATTTATCCCATCACATAAGAGGTTTTAATTGGCCTTGGAAAAGTATTTCAGTATATTTGTTGCCAAGGAGGGGGGTCTTGTGTTTTAGCAAGACTGATTTGTGGTCAGATCTCATCAGGGATGGTCACATACTGGGGGTAGTGCAGCGGTCCCCCATGTTAGTGAGCACCACATCCAGGATGTTTGAGCCCCTTGTGGGTGTCTCAACCAGGTGGTCCAGGGAATTGGAGTTAAAGTCCTGGAACCTTTGAGCAAGTGAATTAAAACACATATAATTTACCCAGTCAGTGGGTGGGTAATTAAAGCCACCCAAAAAACAGGATGTTTGGTTGTATTTTGACTGAGTCAAGTAGATCCAAGTAGGCTGAGTGGATGTCCTGATTCATAAAGAGGGTCCTATAGCTGGCAATGACCTGAAGAGGGGTGTTACCTACAAGTCAGTTGCACTTGAAGTAATTCAAGGGAATTGTGCTGTTTAATCACTCTAGAGGTGGATTTATCTTTAATGAATATTGATACACCACCTCCTTTAGTTACCATGGCTTCAGTTTATGTTATGAACGTGAGGAAAGAAATATGACCTGGTATAGCTGGGGTGCTCTTCACAGCCTTAAGCCAGGTCAGTGACTGTAAAAATGTCAGCATCTTCCAGGGTGAAGACTGCTTCCAGTGAGTGCAGTTTCTGGTTTAGACTCCTAGCTTTCAGCAGCATAACCTTGAGGTTGTTTTTAGAGGGTATTTTTACATCAGAGATTTTCTTCTTGTAACATTTCCTAAAAAAAGCACTATGGGGATGACAAGAGCCTTAGCCAGAGTGACAGATGACCATCTCTGGCAAAGCATCAATGTCTGTCGACCATGTCATCCAAGGCTGACAGATACTGGATTGCCTTTGAATGATAACAGAAACTAAGCCAATTGTTGAAGTCAATCATTTTTTGTTTGTATTAAGGTATCATCCTAGGCGAAGGTAAAATGCTGCTTAAGGTTAGGGACATACTTGCTTGAGACACATAATCAGAGAGCTCAGTCATGTCTCTCTTCATATATATATATATATATATATATATAGTCCAGTGAGGTACATCTCAAGTCATTCACACCAACATGGAGTATGATGGGGTCATAACAGTGCCTGTTGTTAAGAGACTTGAGTGCATGTGTGATGTGGCTCATCCTGGCACCTGACAGACAGCTGACCGTGACTTTTTCCTTATCCAGTCTGGTGAGAGGGACATCTGTGTGCCTCACAATTGAGTCATCTATGACTAAGATGTTTGTTTTCATGTTATGCCTTAGGGGCTTGACTGGTGAGACACCGGTGTGTGATATATTATGTGTACTGTGTTCTACAGAGGATATATTATGTGAAGTGTGCTTGTGTTTGTGTTTGGGAGGTCTCTGATGTTTAGGGAAGCTTCTGATAAGGACCTATGCATATGTAGGTTTATGTGCTCTTGGTTTGGTAGGTGCAGGAGGTGAGGTGAGAATGATGACAACCTGCTTAGTGTCAGATGAAATGAATGGTGAGTGAGAGAGCCTGGATTCTGGTTCTTGATATAGATGCATCTATCACATAATGAATTTGTGTGGACCAGAAATGGGAGGCAATTGCTACATTGCCTCAGGATGCCCATGTTGACCAGGCTGGCTGGAGAAACTATGGGAAATTGTCCATCCATGATACTAGGTAAGCTTATGTGGTCAGAAAGCAGGGAGAGGGTAGGAAGGACCAGGTAAAGTAGAGGACAGGAGAAATGGACAAAAAATATGAAGGGCTAGTGGGTAGGATCTGTGTCGGTACTTTAGGAGATTCATTGACTGTATCACCTGCAAGTGAGGGACAACTGCAAACATTCACCAATGGAGCACCAGCAAAGTACTAGGGGAAAATTTGCATGCAAAAGTGTTTGCTTCTATAACTATCAATGGTACCCACTGCAGTGTGTAATGCGCAAACAAGCAAAAACCAGCACAATCACGATGCTTATGCAGCAAATGAGAGCAAATTGATTTAAACAAATTAACCAATAAAAAACATCAAAACTGAGCCCTGTTCCAGCAACCTTCAATCAGATTAGTTCTAACTAAACACTCCTTCCAGTAGGGTGCAGGGGAGCCCTCTCCAACAAAAGACAAAACAGAACTAGATTCAGCAAGTCTGAATCTAGTCTACGCTACAGCAAACAAAATGCAACACTTTTGGAAAAAAAAAAAACAGTTCAAATAAGCAGTGATATTGTAAAAATGCATTCAAAAGTGCAATATATAGTGAAACATTCTACTTAAGTTTTGCAGAGATCAGCAGATGGCTTGGGTTGATCAGATAAAAACATCAGAGCAGTAGCTAGTCGCCAAACTCTGTGGAGCTTTACTAAAACAAGTGTAAATCCCTGCAAAAGGTTCACATATGTAGCAAATGAGTGCAAATCTGATTTAAACAAATTAATCAATAAAAAAGCTCAAAACTGAGCCCTGTTCTGGCAACCTTAAATCAGATGAATTCTAACTGCACACTCATGTCGCTAGGGTGCAGGGAAACTATCTCCAACAAAAGCTGGCCTAATTTAGTGCTCAAGTTATATGGAAGCCATGTTGTGTAGGGGATAGGAATTCTTCCTGGAGAAGATAGTCTGTCTATCTTTCTCTCTCTCTATAAAAATATGTACAGTGTGTTTATGTGGGTGATATATAAGTCAAGCAGATGGGACACCATTCTTTTTTAAGAAATATTGAGAAACCATTCTTTTTTAACAAAACAGGAAACATACAAATAATACATTTGTTTCAAGCATTATACATCACATATAATATTCTATACAATCATTCCCAATACAACATTGCATAGCTCATTCAATTCCTATCTTTCCTTAACCTCGTTCCTCCCGCAAACACTCTGCATATATTGTTCCCACAATTCCCTTTTTTTCTATGCAATTTTCTCCTACCCTTTATACACATTCCACATACAGTTCTTTTATTTCTGTTACTATATTTACTACTTCTGGTATGGTTGATAATTCTGGTAGCTGCCAAAAAAGCAGTTACTAAAAAATGAAAATTAAACTTATCAAGGTCTTTCATGTCTAGGCAATTCCAATTCTGTATCACAGTGCAAAAAATAATTTCTTTAGTTACATCAACTTGCTCACCCAGACAGAGTAGTCTGCATTGATTTTTGAAGTCTGCCAACTGATTCCACTCCCAAAAAATATGTTCCCATTTATTTCTTTCTTCCCTATGACACCTCCAACATTTCCAATCTATCTGAGGAGAAATTCTTTGGAGTCTGCTTGGGGTATAAAAATATCTATGCAGACACTTACAAGCAAAAAAAAAATAAAATAAGTCTTCTAGATTTTTTTTTGCATATTTGGGAGTCATATATGTATCCTCCCATTGTTTCTTTGTTCATTGCTTATCCAGTCTTCCCAATCCGTTCTAACCTCCTTGGATTAATTCATGTAAGTTGTCATGCAGTATTTTATATGCTCTACTAATGATCCCCTTTTTAACATCAGCTTCTGTTCTAGTCTTTCACTTAGGATCTCTTATTCTTTCTCTTTGCCTATACTCTGCTATCAATCCTCGATAGGGAAGGCAATCTGTAGTCTGTGGTCCAAATGTGCTCTTGGAATCTTCCCATTCTGTTACCTTTCCCTCTCTAATTATTTGCTCACAATATCTTGGTTTCTTTGACAGCTGTTTTCAGTACGTTCCAGCTACCTTTTTCCTGTTCTGTGTATCCCTATTTGCAGTCAACCTTATTGTCAGAATCTCCTTTCTCAGTTCTTGTGTTGAGTTAGAATTCTTTCTGTAGCTTACGAGTGTAATATTCTATATAGTTATTGTTATTTTCCTTTAGGATCCGCATCCAAAATCCCAGTCTCTCTCTATTTCTTGAGCTTCCTTCTGTTTCATCATCATCATCCTTTTCCACCTTTAATTATTCTACTTGTGGTATCTACAGGAGCCTCAACTGTGCAGCTTTGAAATACCCCTAGAAATCAGGTAATCCCAAACCAACGTGTTCTACTGGAATGATCAACTTATTCCACTTGACTCTTGCCTTCTTCCCCTCCCAGATAAAATCCTTCAACTCTTTATTAATTGCTGTCCACAACTTCCCTTCTGGTTGAATAAAATATGTCTGACCTGAGTATAAAAGTAAAGGGACTAAAACATTTTCACTGATTGTATCTTGTTATCCATATCCATAAAAGAGAACTTCCAGAACTCATCAGAGAGGAACCCCCACTTTAATTTTCATCTTCAATCTGTCATATAGCCTCCTAATTAACCTTATTATAATATCAAGGAATGTAAATGCTTTCATTGAGCTATTCAAAATCCTAGCTTACTATGTTGAATGCTTTTTCTGCATTAAGACCCACCACCAACAGTGGCATTTTCTTACATTCTGCTTCCATTTGGATCATCAATGTTCTATTAATGTTGTCAAATGCTTGCTTCCCCTCCATAAAACCATACTGATTCATATCTATCAATTTTGAAATCACCTATGCCATTCTTTTAGCCATTATAGACAACACTTTATAGTCATGGTTTAGAATCAAAATGGGCCTTTATGAAGCTGGATCTGATTGGTCTTTACCATCTTTAGGTATCACAGCCACCACAGCTTTCTTCAAATATAGCTTTGATGGCCTAGACAGTATGTGTGTGAATTTAAGCAATCAGTTGCACAGTGACTATCATTACCATCTCACAGTACTTGATTCTTTAGTTCAACAGTCACTATGTTAGTATTGGTTTTGTTTGGGTACTCTGATTTTCTCTAGCATCCCAAAGATGTGAACTAGGTGAATTGGTTTTCCTCCAATTTGCCTCTAGGGAAAACATATTTTGTGTGAATATATGAAAATAACGGTTTACTATCAAAATCTCACAACACATTTTTGCATTATCACTTACTAGACTCAGAATATTGTAAAATTCAAATGCCGAACATTCACAGAATTGAAAGTGGCAATTTAGGAAAGTCGACAATTCAGGAATGTCAACTTTATCGAAACTATCTGGGCTTTTGGTTATGTCCTACAAATTTTTTGCAGGGGGGCAAGCCCCCAGCACCCATCTTGTCGGGGGGGGGTGCACTCCCCACACCCCATGCTACCTGCATATACTAAATCTGAGATTGCACTACAGTGAGGGAAAGGGTAAATACCCAATCCCCACTATAGTGTGATCTCCATTCAAAACGACAAATTCACAAGAGCGAATGCACACTAGCATTCACTCTTGTGGATTCAAAAATTTAAAAATCGATGTTATAACACCTTGGAAGAGTACCTTTTGACCTTCCAAGGTCACATAACTGTTTTACAACATTTTGATGGCAAACCAAATATAACACCATCAGTTTTATCCGTGGATACACATAGTATTGTATACAGAAACATAACTCTTCTGGCTAGCTATTAAAAAAACAGTTAACAAGAAATTTTCTTTCAAAATATAAAGCATAAAATTTATCATAGAACATATAGATCCTTAAATCTTCTGTGAAAGTTTGTGAATGAAATTGATTGATCCCAGCTGTTATATAAAGCGCAGCAGCCCTGGGTCAATAAGCCACTGGCTGGCTGACATCATGCTGCCCAGCCATGGATAGCTCTGTTGAGTGAAAGCTGGATGTAAAATCAATCAACCTGTCAAACATAAACTAAGAATTGCTACACTCAATGTAGGTTCACTGACAGTATGGAGTATAGAAGTGGATAACATGATAGTATGGAGGAGTCTGGACATAAGTATCCAAGAGACAAGATGGAAGGGCAGCGCGGCAAAGACACTTGGCTTTGCAGCCAGAATAAGGAGGGGGACAGGCAAGAAATGACATCGGAATTGTGGTGAGAGGCAGGCTTCAGAACGCAGTGATGGATGTCATCAAAATTAGTGACAAAATTATGGCAATCAGACTCCAGTGTAATGTTAGCACAGTATTCATTATCTCAGTCTATGTCCCACAGCAAGGTTGTGATTTGTGAGGAAAAGAGTGCATTCACAGGACAAAATGAATTGATGTTGATAATGAGTGACTTGAATGCATATATTGAGACAGACAGAAAAGAATATGAGGACTTCCTGGGTTCACATGGGTGGGGAATAGGAATAAAGAAGGAGAGGCCATTCTAGACTTCTGCCTAGCAAATGGCTCAATAGTAGCTAACACATGGTTCAGAAAGACAGACTGTCACAAGATCAAAAAAAAGAGTGGCCAACTTGCAACTCAGGTACACTTCTTCCTAGTAAGGAAAGCTACCACAGACACAGCCTACAATGACTGAAGAAGAGGAGCCCACCCTAGAAGAAGTAAGAATAGCCTAAGGAAAATAAAATCAGGCAAAGCAGCTGGCTCAGATGAGGTCACAGCAGACATGATAAAGATAGGTGAGATAGAGGAGAAATGGCTCCTGAGGGTACTCATAGCAGTGTGCAGAGAAAGGCATATCCCAAATGATAGGGGAATAAGCATACTTATGCCAGTGTGCAAGGATAAAGGAGATGTTCACAACTGTGAGCAGTAAAGAGGTATCAAACTCTTGTCACATTGCACGAAAGTTCTGGAGAGGGTGATTGACAAACGGATATGCAGAATAGCAGAAAGCAAGATGGAAGGTGAGCAGCCCAAATTCAGATCAGGATGCAGCATAACTGACCTGATGTTTGCAGTCAGACACGAAAGTTAATTTGGGCAGTACTGTGGTGGATCAAAGTCTCAGAAAGATTGGTAGAATTAATGCAGATATGTACAAGGACCCAATGAGTCAAGTATGAACAGCATTTGGTCTCACAGAGGGGTTCCCAGTGGGAGTAGGTGTACATCAGGGTTCAGCTCTGAGCCCATTGCCGTTCATACTGGTGATGGACTACACTGTGAAACAAGTCAGAGGGGACAGATCAACAAAGTTGCTGTATGCAGATGATGTGGCATTACAGGCAGACTTTGGGCAAGAACTTCAGCAAAGGATAGGGGAATGGAATGCAAAACTGAAGGCACATGGGATGAAACTAAGCACAGATAAGACAATGGTAATGGCAGCAAACTGGAGAAATCAGAAGAAGCTGAAAATTGAGATGGAAGGGGAAGGCAGTGGATGAGGTTTGGGAGGGTTGGTTGAGGAGAAGGGAAGTTTAAATGAAGAGGTCAAAGCTAGAATCAGAGAGGCTGCAGCCAACTGGCAATAGAGTGTTAGGAGTAGTGCATGACAAAAGAATGCCAAAGAAACATAAGGTGTACAAAACAGTGCTGCAACCAGTACTACTGTAAGGTACAGAAACCTGAGTAGTAAAGGCAGAGCACATGAGGAAACTAGAGGTGATGGAAATGAAGTTCCTGAGATGGGTGGTAGGATGCACACTGTGGGGCAAATGAAAAAATAAGGACATTAAGACCAGAAGCCAAAGTTGCTTCGATTGCAGAAAGATCAAAGAGAACAGATTATGATGGTTCTGACATGTGCAGAAAAGCAGAAAACAATCTGCTGAAGAAGGTTTGCAGCAGACAGGAAGAAGGTAAGAGAAAATGAGGGCATCCAGCAAAGAGGTGGATGGGTTGTATGAGAGAAGATCTGTGAAAGTCAGGTATGAGTGTTGAAGAAGGCAGGGGTGTAGCATTGAAGTGAGAGAGATGTTGACAGTTAATACAACACCCTTGCCTCATGTAGAAAAATATGGAAAAAAGGGTATTGATGATGGTGATGGTGGTGGTGGTTGCTAACATGAACATCATCCATGTTATATGTGTACTTAGGTTTAAGTGACTTGAGTGGGCTAGTAACCTGGCATATCCTTGTACCTGAGAGGCAGTTCTGTTCAGCCTAGTGAGTTGTGTGCTTGTATTACTCACAAAGTGGTAACCTAGCTGTTTTGATTTGTTGTGATGTGTTTTGACTGACTCTAATGCATAGCATCCTGTTTAATATACTGCGGTAGGGACTTTAGGGATGGTGGCATTAACCTATTAACCTATTATTACTAGGACATTTCCATAAATGGTGGGTTGTCCAAGAAGCCTTAACTCCTCATGTCCATCCTTCTTGGATGGTGTGATAGATGGCCATTATATGCAGCTTTGTGCTGTGGAAGCAGCTGTGTTACATATTTATATGTTTTACTTGCTGAAGATATCTAAGAGAAAAATACAGGTAATATAAAAGAAATAAACAATAAATATGGAGTGCCTTGCAGAGGAATTTCTGAACTTGTCCTAACTATTAAAACAGTTAGGCAAAGAAATTCTTTTCAAAATATAAAGCATAAAATTTATCATAGAAACATATAGATCCTTAAATCTTCTGTGAACGCTTAGAATGAAATTGATTATCCCAGCTGTTATATAAAAGCCCAGCAGCCCTGGGTCAATAAGCTACCGGCATTGGCTGGACATCATGCTGCCCAAGCCATGTGATAATTTGTTGAGTGAAAGCTGGATGTAAAATCAATCAACCTTGTCAAACATAAATCTAAGAATTGCTACACTACCAATGTAGGTTCACCTGATTAAAGTATGGAGTATAGAAGTGGATAACATAGATAGTGGCGGAGGAGTCTGGACATAAGTGCATCCAAGAGACAAGATGGAAGGGCAGCGTGCTGCTAAAGACACTTGGCTTTGCAGCCGTGAATCAGGAGGGGACAGGCAAGAAATCGACATCGGAATTGTGTGGCGGTGAGAGGCAGGGCTTCAGAACGCAGTGATGGACAAGTCACTCAAAAATTAGTGACAAAATTATGGCAATCAGACTCCAAGTGAATGTTAGCACAGTATTCATTATCTCAGTCTATGTCCCCACAGCAAGGTTGTGGATTTTGGTGAGGAAAAGAGTGCATTCACAGGACAAAATGCACCAACTGATGTTGATAATGAGTGACTTTGAATGCATATATTGGATGTGACAGAATGCAGTTGAATATGAGGACTCTCCTGGGTTCACATGGGTGGGGAATAGGAATGAAAGGCAGAGGCCATTCCCAGACTTCTGCCTAGCAAATGGCTCATGCTAGTAGCCAACACATGGTTCAGAAAATAAGACTGCTGCCAAGATCAAATAAAAGAGTGGGCCAACTTGGTAACCTCCAGGGTACACTGCTTTCTAATAAGGAAAAAACTATCACCAGACACAGCCCATACAATGACTGAAGAAGAGGAGCCCACCCTAGAAGAAGTAAGAATAGCCTAAGGAAAATAACGATTGCAAAGCAGCTGGCTCAGATGATAAGGTCATTAGCAGACATGTGTGATAAAGATAGGTGAGATAGAGGAGAAATGGCTCCTGAGGGTACTGCCAGCAGTGTGGCAGAGAAAAGGCATATCCCAAAATGATAGGGGAATAAGCATACTTCCTATGCCAGTGTGCAAGGATAGCGAGATGTTCATAACTGTGAGCAGTAAAGAGGTATCAAACTCTTTGTCAAGTATTGCACCCAAAGTTCTGGAGAGGGTGATTGGACAAACGGATATGCAGGTAGAATAGCAGAAAGCAAGATGGAAGGCGCAGCAGCCCAAACTCAGATCAGGATGCGGTGCATAACTGACCTGATGTTTGCAGTCACGGACACGAAAAAGTTAATTTTGGGCAGTACTCGTGGTAATCAAAGTCTCAGAAAGATTGGTACGAATTAATGCAGATATGTACAAGGACCCAAACGAGTCAAGTATGAACAGTTAATTTGGTCTCACAGAGGGGTTCCTGCGGGAGTAGGGTGGCATCAGGGTTCAGCTCTAAGCTCCATTGCCGCTCATACTTCTCGTAGGATGGACTACACTGTGAAACAAGTCAGAGGGATAGATCACCAGCTTGCTGTATGCAGATGATGTGGCATTAAGTAGGCAGGACTTTTGGGCAAGAACTTCCAGCAAAAGCGATAGGGGAATGGAATGCAAAAACTGAAGCGCACATGATGAAAACTAAGCACAGATAAGACAATGGTGCAAATGCGGCAAACTGGAGAAATCAGGAAGAAGCTTTTGGGAAAATTGAGATGGAAGGTAGGCCAGGCAGTGGAAGAGGCTCTTGGGAGGGGTTGGCTTGAGGAGGAAGGGAAGTTTAAATGAAGAGGTCAAAGCTAGAATCAGAGAGGCTGCAGCCAACTCGGCAAGGCTAGAGTGTTAGGGAGTAGTGCATGACAAAAGAATGCCAAAGAAACATATAGACAAATACAGTGCTGCAACCAGTACTACTGTAAGGGGTGTCAGAAACCTGAGTAGTAAAGGCAGAGCACATGAGGAAACTAGAGGTGATGGAAATTAAGTTCCTGAGATGGGTGGTAGGAGGCACACTGTGGGGCAAATAAAGAAATAGGGACATTAAAACCACAAGCCAAAGTAGCTTTGAATGCAGAAAAGATCAAAGAGAACAGATTATGATGGTTCAGACATGTGCAGAAAAGCAGAAAACAATCTGCTGAAGAAGGCTTTGCAGTGACAGGAAGAAGGTAAGAGAAAAATGAGGCATCCAGCAAAAGAGGTGGATGGGATGTATGAGAGAAGATCTTGTGAAAGTCAGGTATGAATGTTGAAGAAGGTAGGGGTGTAGCATTGAACTGAGAGAGATGTTGACAGTTAATACGACACCCTTGCCCCATGTAGAAAAATATGGAAAAGGGTGGCTGATGATGGTTATGGTGGTGGTGGTTGCTAACATGAACATCATCCATGTTATATGTGTACTTAGGTTTAAGTGACTTGAGTGGGCTAGTAACCTGTCATATCCTTGTACCTGAGAGGCAGTTCTGTTCAGCCTAGTGAGTTGTGTGCTTGTATTACTCACAAAGTGGTAACCTAGTAGTTGATTTGGCATTGTGATGTGTTGCTTTGACTCTAATGCATAGCATCCTGGGTTCAATACCTGCCGGTAGGGACTTTAAGGGATGGTGGCCTAATGGTTAAGGTGTTTACCTTATAAACACAAGGCGCAGGGTTTGAGTCTCACAAGGGATAATTGGCTAGGCTTAAAATGGCTTGCAAGGGCAGTTAGCCTAGTACTACTCTATTAACCTATTAACCTATTATTACTAGGACATTTCCATAAATGGTGGGTTGTCCAAGAAGCCTTAACTCCTCATGTGCATCCTTCTCGGATGGTGTGATAGATGGCCATTATATGCAGCTGTTGAACTTTCTTTGTGCTGTGGAAGCAGCTGTGTTATATTTATATGTTTTACTTGCTGAAGGTATCTAAGAGAAAAATACAGGTAATATAAAAGAAATAAACACTAAATATGGAGTGCCTTGCAGAGGAATTTCTGAATTTGCCTAAACTTCTGCTTTTTCAGATCTTAGCCCACCAAAATACCTATCAGTGGTATAAACAAATGTCAACTGAAAGAGACCTTATCATATATGTATACAGTACATCTGTTTCCATTAGTAGTAAACCATTCAAATGTTTTACTTCACACAGACACACACACACACACACACACACACACACACACACACACACACATGCGCGTGTGTGTGTGTGTGTGTGTGTATATGACTATGAAAGAAAGAATTACTTAGGTACAAAGAAAAACATATAGTAGACAACACTGGTTCAGTAAGCTTTACAGTAGAGTAATGAAACCTGACTTTCAGCAAGGGACTGTAACTAAAAGGAACACACACAGGAAGCTGATAGCATTCCTGCTGTGCAACTAACCCTCCCCTAAAGGTAGTGAAACCTAAGGTTTTAGTTGAATAGTTCATAGGTTCATAGGTTCATACTAGGCTATCTGCCCGAGGGCATTTATAAGCCTAGCCCATAGTTTTGTAACTTACGCCACCCCTTTAGGTTGGAGAAACTATGCCCATTATTTAGCTGTGCCTCTGTCGAGCAGTGACACTGAGGTAACCCCTGGGGTGTATCTGCGATCTCCCATCCATTGGTCAAGATTCCTCTTGAGCAGGGCCAGCGAGGTGCTCTGCCTCACATAAACCGGGATTTTGTTCCACAGCATAGGGAGTCTTTGGGTGATGAATTTATCCCTCCAGCACGTCCTATTAATAACCGTGTCGAGGTTTAAGTCTCCCGCCCTTGTGGCTCTGAGGGATCTAGATTTTTTGAGATGAAGCATGTTCATAAAATCTGGGTTTGACATGGCCTTGTATGTTAGGCATAGGTCACCTCTGAGCAAGCGGTACGCAGTGGAATATAACTGGAGTTCTTTCAGTCGGGCAGCATAAGACAGATTTTTGAGACCCTTTATCCTTTTGGTGAGGAACTTTTGTGGCCTCTCCAGCTGCTGCAAGTGTCGGGTCAGATACATTCCGAATGGGGCATTGTAC